>NC_142944.1:23875136-23935136 GCF_046866305.1 Octopus bimaculoides | reverse complement strand
AGTGGTTAACAGCTAGCCTTCGGCCTCACTTTTGGACCCTGTTGTGTCCACCACTGATTGGTTGGTATTGGCGCATTTTTGTCTCCTGTTTTATTTTGCGTCAGGGTGCAACCAATTACCGCCTTCAGATAAGGTCGCGTGGGACAGTCTTTCCGAATCCCTGTTTGAGCCGATAGTATCTTATAAATAGGTAGCTTTTCACCGTCAAGTCAGTCAGTCTGGCTCTAGACCTTCTGAGGTCTAGCCGCTGACTAGAGCACACAGCCAGTTCCAGCGACGACACGACACAGTCTCATGGAGAACAACACTTCGTTCAACAGCATTCAGGATACTCCATCTTCGTCGCCACCATCATCTTCTTGATTACACCAACGTCTCTACGTACATACCACCAACAGCGCTCGCATAGGTTCTCACCTCACTGTTTGTGAATTGCCTCACCATGGTTAACAGCGAATGCAACCTTCGAAAACCCCTGTACCAAGTAACCGACCGCATCATTGAAGCCTCAACTTCTCGTGCGACAGTATCTTTTCTCGGTTCTGCATTGCCGCCATAACTTCTTGTTACAGCATCTCAACTACTGTGTACCTTGAATACGAACTGGTATTTTCCATACTTGTGTCTGGACGTTCTTCTAACGTCCTTATAGACTCTTTTCTATGCTCTGTATTTTTCGCACACACACGCATCCATGTTTGTATAAACATACACCTTGTTTACATGGCGGCCTATCTATTATTGTATTTATTATGTCGCACTCACACATGTACAGACATACATGTTGACATATCAATAAAATCTTCTCTTAAACCTTCTCTTAAACCTTCTCTTAAACCTTCTACCGGTTGTGTCACTCTTTTCCTTTTGGCATTTATACTCATTTAACCTCTTTTCGTGTTTGCTATTTGTATCGACCGTGCGATGTGCTAAAGGAGCTATTCCTTGTCACCATCTCCTGATCGCACGGTCCTTACACATACATTCGAACGTAGCAGATAACAGCTAACTTTTCGGCGCTATTTGGACCCTGTTGTGTCCACATCTCTGGTTGGTGTTGGCGCAATTTGTCTCTCACTCTATCGCGCTAATAAGCAACCCAGCCAATCGAAGTCCCTAAATAAGATCACGTGAGATAGTCTGTTCTAAACTCCAATTTGAGCCTACTGTGACTTATAAAAACTCACCTTCTCCGTCCAACAGCATCACAGCAACCTTCATCTTCGTCGCCACCATCATGTCTCTCACCAACGTCGCCAACAACGTCTCTACATACACACAGTACCAGCAACACTGCACAGGTTCTAACATAGCGCTGTTCGTGAGCTACCTCACCATGGTTAACAGCAAACATACAACCCACTCAGATGCATTTAAATATATCAATAAATCTTTTATAAGACTTCTACTCGGTTGTGTCTCTTCTCTTTTCCAACTGGCACATTATATGTATTATTTCAGCCTTCTCATATGAGTCGTTAATAGATGGTCACACTACACACATCACCTCGACCAGCTATCATACCATTTGGCTTGCATAAGTATTCTTTTGTCGTTATTATCATCAGAAATACAATTTGTTACTGCTCAGTGGAAATCAACGGTTATGGTTCACAAAATACTTTATAAAGAAAAAATACAACTTAAAATGTTGACTGCAGAAGTTGAGCTCTGTCCTCAGTCATCACTATTTTTCTTCAGACACAACTGCCTACTTTTCCTTGCCAAAATGTGCTATGGTGATGTTCATGAAGGACTTGGATTCGTCTTGCTGTTACCTGACGTAACTTTGCAAGTGAGCAATGTTCAGTCACTGAACGAGTGTAGGAAGAATCTGAAAGACACCTCCGCCTCAGAACTGTTCAACATAATCCTCAACGTAGTCCAGAGTACCAACCGGAATATCATCGTTCTTGCTCACCTTTGACCCTCTATAGACTTCGAGGGTTAATATTCCACAGACCGCAGGAGGCAGAGTTGTATTTGGTATCGATGAGTAAGTCTGCTGGCCGTTTTCGGTGTAACAAAAACCCTAACCACCGGGTGTGCATATTCTTTACCTTTACCAGTCTGCTTATCGGACGAATATGTGGTGGTGGTGATGGTGGTGACATGTTATTGTTAATGTTCTTGTCGTCGTCGTAGATGTTGTATTTGCTGATTTGGTATTGTCATCTTGTCGTCGTTGTTTATCCTCAGGTCAACAGTTTTCAAGCAAAATCGTGATCAAAAGGTTTTCCAAATTATGACCGTTCCTTGTTTCGAGAGTTATCTGGACTTCATTACGTAATGTGTTCTGCCATTATTTAAGGTAGTTATTAGCAAGCCGGTCTAAATGCTTAGCGGTATTTCTTTCGGCTTTTTTCGTTCTGTGTTTAAATCCCACCAAGGTCGACTTTCCCTTTCACCCTCTTGGGATCAATAAAATAAGTAGTAATTGAGCACTGGGGTCGATATAATCAACTAGCACCTCCTGCCAATTTTCAGGCTTTGTGCCTATAGTAGAAAGAATTAGCAGTTATTTCTAACAGGCTAAACGACCATATGAAGATACAATGGTACGTACAATCAAGTTAGAGAATTAGTTCCTTCGTTAGAGAGAAAAAAACTACAGACAAAAACTATTTCCATTTATTGACAACCATACAACTTAGGTATGAACCAATTAAGGAGCCGCTAGACTGCTGCCAGACCTGTTAGAAATAGCAGCCAAATTATAGGTCGGCTGGATTTAAATTAACCTGGGATTATACTTGTAGTGGTTAAATGTGTATCATGGTGAACAGAAGTAAAAGGAATGTGTATGCCTTTGAAGTAAACAAAAGAGTGAATCGATTCATAGTTAAAATAATTTATTCACTGGGCTTAATTTGTTGTTGGTACACATAATTCTTCACTACATGCAAAATGTTGACAACTGCTACGAGTTGCTAGAAATAGAAACAGGGTACATCTGTGGAAATGATATGTTAGAAATGAATGTGCGTGTGCGTGTGCGTGTGCGTGTGTGTGTGTGTGTGTACGAAGCTCATCTGAGACAGTAGTCTACCGTGGAACTTCGAACATTGCTCTGGGTCTCTGCGAAAAGCTGTCGTGTCGTAGACCTTTCTGGTATGCCTGCTAAGCCTTTTTTTTGTCTGTCTGTTGACCACCGTATTTATAATAATCGTGGCAGCTAGAAGGACAGACATACTGCAGCAGAGTTTGTACCTAAATACGTCAGCTCCTGTCCATTTGAACTTCGCCTGACATAGCTGAGTATTTAGTGGGCAAGACAGACCGTAGGGGTCTACCACAGACGTCAACTTTCACTCTGAGTGCGATGGAGATGCGGAGTTCATCTAGACAAAGTAGACCTCTAATATTGGCCACAGGCAAGGCATCAATCCAGTCTCCTGAAAATTTTGTACTAGTTGAAAGTAAGCGACATCTTGAAAATTGATCAGATTGATGAAGGAGAGCGTTGAAAGTGGTACATGAACGCAGATTGTCCCATCTCACCATTTCCGTCTATTCTCCACTGTAACTGGAACTGACATACCCAGCTCTCTCCACTGTGATAGAGCTTCATTCATCACCCTGTTGGAATTAGTCCATGTGGGAGAGGAGAGGATGCTGCCTACCAAAGGGGAGCAATCGTGGATGGAGGAAAGAAAACAGGGAAGTGATAAAGACGAGCACTTGCGCAGACCTAGACTACCAAACCGTTTGGGCAAAACAGTTTGGCCGCGGGAGTTTGGGGAGAGTTTGACATTGACCAAGCATTCGAGTTTCCTGAGGATTATGTCATCAAAGTATTGGAGGGACAACAGGAATCTATATGAGGGACTAACTCTCAGAAAATACAAAAGCTTAGGAATTGACAAGTAATTCCTAAGTATAAAAAAACCTTGGTGGGACTCAGTTTACTCAAGGTTTTATAAAAGCTGTTCGAGGTTAGCTATTTTGGATCTTAAGACGGACTCGAAAGCTAAGTCAGTAATTGCGACTCCAAGGAAGCACCACGCTGATGAAGGAGAAATCGTGATTGAGGGGAGTCAACAAATAGTTCAGTAGTCTGCTCATGCAAAGCTGAGTGGTTGAGGAACCAAACCTCTCGCATTCCAAATGACTCAAACTGGAAAATCGGCGTTAAAAAACTCCAGCATTTGAATTTTTCAATGGAAATAATTTTGTGCACAATATGTAGTAGAAATTGAGACGACTGAGCATCAACATTCATTCAGGATTTGTGGAAGGTTCGTTGTTTGAAAGTGTACTTGAGCTTCACTATATGCACAGTAGTTAATCATTGTGTAAGATGGCTGTCGAGCGCGAATAGTTATTACGAGGTGCGTACGAAGTCGTCAGTTTTTGTGGTGGTTCGGTCAGGATCACCGTTTTTTGTTTGAAGGTCTAGGGCCTTGGTTCCCAAACTGGGGTCTGCGAAGCGATTTTAGGGAGTCCACAAAAGGGTCACCAATTTTCAGATTTTGTATATCCAAACACTAGGTCTTCCGATTTTAGCTGAAACTGGAACCATTGAACATGCACGCACTACACAGAACCCCTAATTTATGTATCAAAAAAAAAACTTACAGATAGAATGCATTTAAGGCAACGCACACAGGGCGTACACGCATGTACTTGAATGCAGGCGTCTCTCTGCGGCTTTATCGATCGGTACAAGTCTAAACAGTACATTATTTACATTTGACGAATATTTGTCCTCATCTTGTTTGTTGTCAACACAACGTTCCGGCTGATATACCCTCTAGCCTTCATCAGGTGTCTTGGAGAAATTTCGAACCTGGGTTCTCATTCCCAAAGTATTTTTCGATGTTGTTGTGTTTATTATTATTCAGCTCACTACCTGGAATCGAACTCGGAATCCTGGGGTTATGCCATATGCCCGTGGATAATTATGAAGTAAATTTTAGGGCTTATAAATCTAATATTTTCTTATCCTTCCTTAATACCGGTTCCCATATGCTATTCATATCTGCACTCGGTCAGCTTAGGAGGTTGTTGTGTCCTAGCATATGTGCTGCTTCTTTTAGTTTCCGCATTTTCCAGTGGTGTTCTCTTCTATTGATGGTTTTACTCGAAGGACATATTTACGAAGTGTTGTATTACTCTTGAATACTGACCTGATGTCATATGGGCCGCATATCTTTTGTATCTTTTCGGAGAGGTCTTTCACATAGAGTAGACAGACTGTGGACAGTTTATTGGTTTCATCCTCTCTTTTCTTCATAATTGGAGTGGATAGTATGTTTTGAATCCAACTATATGGTGAGTCTAGATGTGATAAGTCTGTTCACCAAAGTCCCAACTGGTAAAGCACTATCGGTGATTCAAGAAAAACTAGTGACAGACACCCGTCTAAAAGAACGCACTAGTATACCAATAAGAAACTTGATGGAAATGTTGACCTTCTGTGTAGAAACTACCTACTTCAGTATGGACACTGATATATATCGACAAGAAGAGGATCTAGCTATGGGTGCACCATTATCACCGATAATAGCCAATATATACATGGAATACTTTGAAAATTTGGCTTTAGGATCAACACCACTAAAACCAACCCTATGGCTGCGATATGTTGATGACACCTTTATACTCTGGCCCCACCAGGAAGATGTCCAAGTGCTGTTAGATCCTGTGAACTCAATAAAGCCATCCATACAGTTCACAATGGAAAAGGGAAAAGACAATCAGCTAGCATTCCTAGACGTATTAATAACACGCACCCAGTATGGATTCAGGACATCCGTATACCGCAAGCTGACCTTCACTGGACGATACTTCAACTTCAATTCCCACCATCCATACAGTGTAAAGAGAGAGATTGTTCAGTGCTTAAAACATCGAGCAATGAATATAAGGAGCGATCGTGATACCCACCACGTACAAAGCTCAGAAACAGTCTATTAAGCAACAACTACCCCAAAAACATACTACTCACTCCAATTATGAAGAAAAGAGAGGATGAAACCAATAAACTGTCCACAGTCTGTCTACCCTATGTGAAAGGTCTCTCCGAAAAGATACAAAAGATATGCGACCCATATGACATCAGGACAGTATTCAAGAGTAATACAACACTTCGCAAATATCTCCTTCGAGTAAAACCACCAATAGAAGAGAATATGACAAAAGACTGCGTGCACTCCATCCCATGCAGCTGTAGTAGGTTATACAAAGGTGAAACATGTCGCCCCCTCAAAATAAGGATAGACGAACATCGCAAAGCTATGTGACACGATGAGATATTGATAAATCGGGTATAGCCGATCATATATGAAAAAATGGAGACCACCTCCCCCTTTGGGATGAAGTTAAAAAATAGAGATCACCACTAGAAAATACGGAAACTAAAAGAAGCAGCACATATGCTAGGAGACAACAACCTCCTAAGCAGACCGAGTGCAGATATGAGTATTAAGGAAGGACAAGAAAATATTAGATTTATAAGCTCTAAAATTCACACCATAATTGCCCACGGGCATATGGCGTAGTGGTTAAGAGCGCGGGCTACTAACCCCAAGATTCCGAGTTCGATTCCAAGTAGTGACCTGAATAATTACAACCCAGCTTCGAAATTTCCCCCAAGACACCTGATGAAGGCTCGAGGGTGCATCAGCCGAAACGTTGTATTAACAACAAAAAAGATGAGGACAAATATCCATCAAATGTAAATAATGTACATAATTCCTCATCTCTTAAATATAGAAGTGTAAGTCTAAACAGGATTGAAAATTGGCGGTATAACAGCCCAGAATATATCCCTGCCCAGAATATATCCCTGCCCAGACAACCAAACCAGAATATACCCCATGCTTCCGGACAAATAACACAGATGTACCTCACTTATAAAGTTGCCTCAGAATATATATAAAATTTGGTATCACTCGATTTAAACATAGGAATTATGTGCATTATTTATATTCAACGAATATTTGTCCTCATCTTGTTTGTTGTTAACACAACGTTTCGGCTGATATACCCTCCAGCCTTCGTCAGGTGTCTTGGGGAAATTTCGAACCTGGGTTCTCATTCCTAAGGTGTTTTTGATGTTATCATTATTGAGTGAGAGAGCAGTGCATGCCATCAAAGTGATACTGGGGTAAAATATACGAAGCCCATTATACCCATCATGACTACCCGTCTGATAAGGGTACACCAGGCACATGCATCACAACCATATGTGCACGACATGGTGATCTCATATCAAGATAAACAGTGCATGACCTCGTAGGTGGGGCCCAGTTAGAACTTTCTTCAGGTCGAGTAGCCCATCCCGCTCAAAAGGTCCCTGAATAAGGTTTGTTTAAGGATGTTGAGCAAAACACCCATGTTCCCAAAGGTGAATTATTCAAACCCGAAAGAATTCCTCTCAACACATGGCTATGATGCTCCCCGACTACTTCTGCTTATGATCAGAGATGCACATATCGTCAGCCACCAAGGGACATGCTCAACTCGTTAAGGTCAAACAACTGACAAACAAATCTGTGGTATTAAGCAGAATATTTGCTGTAGCCCATGTTTTATACCAAGACAAAACAATGTACATGATAAGACTTCCAATCAATTAAGATCAGAAGCCATGAGAGCCACTGCCTGGTACTGCATCTGGGCATTATTATTATTATTATTGTTCAGTAGTTTTATTTTTATAACGTGCTCTGTGCGCCTTGGGTATGTGCTGTGGTTTGCTGTGGTGCTCTTATGTTTACTGTATTGAAAGTGTTTTGCGTAGAATGTGTGCAGTACCCAGTAGTGCAATTTTCTGTATGTTATATATATTTGTAAGTCCTGGTATTTTTGTTATGTATTTGTCTGAATATTTTTTTATTATACCTAAGGCACCTACTATGATAGGAATTGTTTCTGTTTTTAGATTCTACATTCGAGTTATCTCTATTTCCAGGTCTTTGTATTTTGAAAGTTTTTCCATTTCTTTTAGAGAAACGTTGTCATCTGCTGGTATTGATACATCAATTAGAAAGCATTTTTTTTCTTCATGATCTTTGACAACTATATCTGGTCTATTTGCCTTAATTTCTCTATCTGTGTGTATTGGCATATCCCAGAGTATGGTTGCTTTCTCGTTTTCTGTGACCTTTTCTGGCGTGTGTTTATACCATCTTTTTTCTGTTGTTATTCCATAGTGTTGGCATAGCTTCCAGTGTATATAGGTCCCAGCTCTGTCGTGTCTGTGAATATATTCCTTCTTAGCCAGGACTGGGCAGCCAGAGATAATATGATTTATTGTTTCTTGTCGATCTCCACATATTCTACAGTTACTTGTTATATTTATTTTCATTATGTGTTTCTGGTAATTTCTGGTGGGGAAGCTCTGGTCTTGTGCAGCAATTAAAAATCCTTCAGTCTCTGCTTTGAGTCCTGAGCTTCTCAGCCATTGCTGGGATTTTTCTCTGTCTATTTCTTTCGCATTTAGTTTAGCGCAGTATTTACCATGTAGGGGCTTTTCTTGCCATCGTTTTATCATGGCCCGTTGCTGTTTTAGTTTTAGTTTGGATTTCATTTGTTTTATAGCTTTTGTTGTTTCTTCTTCTTCTTCTTCTTCTTCTTCTTCTTCTTCTTCTTCTTCTTCTTCTTCTTCTTCTTCTTCTTCTTCTTCTTCTTCTTCTTCTTCTTCTTCTTCTTCTTCGTATTTGTTAGGTAGATTGATTTCTTGTTTGTATTTGTCAGCTTCCTTAAATACTGAAAACAGTTTTTTGTTTTGCTCGTGTTTTGTGGCTATTTGTATTAGTTTCCCTTGCTTCTGGAGTAGATATTTTTGCAGTCCTATGGTGGTTATTTTATAATAGTTTTCTAGCTGTATAAGACCCCTGCCACCTTCTGTGCGTTGTATATATAGCCTTTCTATGTCAGATTTGGGGTGGTGCATCCTATATCCTGTCATTATTTTTCTTGTTTTCCTGTCTATTTTACATAGTTCGTTTAGTGTCCAGTTAAGGATGTTGTAGCTGTAGCTTATAACTGGGACAGCTAAAGTGTTGATACCCATTATCTTGTTTTTAGCATTGAGCTCTGTTTTTAGTATTGATCTAACTCGTCTATAGTACTCTTTCTTTATTTTTTCTTTCATTTGTGTATGTTGTATCCTATCTAGTTCATTGACTCCTAAATACTTATATGGTTGGCTTTCGTCTAGTTCTCTTATTTCATTGGCTTTATCTAGTGTTATATTGCTACTTTTAACTAATTTTCTTCTTTTCAGGGTTGCTTTGGCACATTTTTCTAATCCGAATTTCATTTCTATTTCCTTGGTAAAGCCGTGTACTGTCTGTAGTAGTGTTTCTAGCTCTTTGTCGTTTTTTGCATATAATTTTAGGTCATCCATATATAGAAGGTGGCTGACTGTTTTTCCATAGCATTTGTAACCGCATCCAGTTCTATTTAGCAATTCTGTTAAAGGTGTGAGTGCCAGGCAGAACAGGAGTGGAGAGAGCGTGTCTCCCTGGAATATTCCTCTTCTAATGGGGATGGCTTTCGTTTTCACAAGTCCCTCTTTTGTTTGGAGCTGTAGCACTGTCTGCCATTTGTTCATTGGTATTTTATGATAATTGGTGCCACCTTGTTTATGGCTAGTGTTTCCAGAATCCACGTGTGGGGAACACTGTTGAAAGCCTTTTGGTAGTCCACCCAGGCCATACTGAGGCCTTTCTTCTTTTTGCGGCTGTCTTCAGTTATGGCTTTATTGATCAATAATTGATCTTTACAGCCGTATGAGCCCTTGCAGCATCCCTTCTGCTCTTCTGGAAACAGGTTGTTATTTTCCAGGTGTTTACTCAATCTCTGCGATATTATTGCAGTAAAGGCTTTGTAGATCGTAGGGAGACATGTTATAGGTCTATAGTTTTGTGGTTTCTCCGTTTCCGTGGATTTGGGGATTAAGATGGTTTTCCCTTTTGTGAGCCATTCAGGCATTGTCTCTGGATCTGCTATTATGTTGTTAAAGTTTTCTGCCAGCTTTTTATGCATTGCTGACAGGTGTTTTAACCAGAAATTGGGGGATCTTGTCGTGTCCAGGTGCCTTCCAGTTGCTTAGTCTTTGCAGTGTCTGGGTGACCTCTTCAGTTGTTATAGGGGCCCAGAGTTGCTCACGTGCTAAGTTCGTTGTTTTAATGGTCCTTTTTTGGGGTTGTTGCTTCACCGACCATATTTGTTTCCAGAATTTCTCTAGTTCTTCTGCTGTTGGTGCTGAAGTAATGTCTATTTTATTTTTACCCAGTTCTTGGTAGAGTTTTTTGGGGTTGGATTTGAACTGTTTGTTTTGTTCAAAGAAACGTTGGCGTTTCTCATACCGGCGGATCCTCTGTGCTTTGGCAAGGATGTCTTGCTTTAGTTTTTCTTTTGCCTCAGGTAAGTCTTTTTCTGTAATGCTGTATTTGTACAGTATTTTTGTTTTCTTCTTTTTACTTAGTAGTGTTGATTGTTTACTAATTTCGTTGAGAATCGATAAATCTTTTCTCTTTTTTTTAATTTTGTTCTGGGTGTTATTTATCCACAAGGTCTGTTTGGGTGGTAGAACTCCTGTTCGAATGGGTTTGAGTGTGTATCCTGCTTCTTTTGTGACTGCAGTGGCTGCCGCATATATTATGTCATTTAGCTCAGTGATATTGCCTGTTGTTTCTGTGGTTGTTAGTTCCGTGACGGCCAGGTTGATGCTATTTATTATTGATGTTGTTTTATTGTCTATTTTGGTTTTTGGGAGATATAATCTGTGGTCCATTCTAAGATCTGTGGTTTTCAGTTCTTCGGTTATTTTCATTTTCATAGTATCGTAATTATTAGGTTTCCCTTCGTTATTTCCAGGCTTTATATTTGTTTTGCCTTCCTTTTCATTCATATGTTTGTCTGTGGTGTTCTGGATTGGTGCTTTTTGTACACTATTATACATCTCTACGGTCTGGGTTTGTTGTTTTTTGTTTACTTCGTTTTTGCCGGAAATGTTACGTTTGTCCTCGTGTTTTGCTATCTCAGTGTTTATATTATTATTTGGCATTGCTGTGTGACTACTATCTAGATTTTCCTGATGTATTTTTTCTTTCAATTGTTCTATTTCTATTTCTGATATTTTTTTGCTTTTAGAATATATCTTCTTATGTTAGCTAGTTTGTTAGGGTTCATTGTTTTATCGAGGTCTATATTTACATTATTTTTCTTCCATGTTTTATATGTATGTGTTGTTGCGTTTTCGTTTTTTGGGTAGAGTACTGCTGTGAAATAGGCGTGTAGGATCGAAATGTGTTCCTCACGTGTCCATTTATGCCGTTTTGGTTTTGTTTGCGGGACATGAGGAACAACGTCCGGCCCTTTATTTTGACGGTCATCGTTTTCGTAGGGTACCGGTTCGTTTATTTCTGTTGTCAGATTGTTTTGCACGTTCATATCTTCGTACTTTTTTCGTAACAAGCTTACAGTACGTACTTCTCGGTTGTTATTCATGGGTGAAATAATACCGGTGTTATTTAATATGTTTGTAATTTTTTTGTACATGGTGTTTTGGGGTTCGAAGATGGTCTGATTTTGATGTAACACGTGTGTTTACGATCGCTGTGCGGGTAGTGGAGGTATCAAGTTAAAATACATCATTATATTTGGAAAAATAGAGATAAATTTCAATGAGTATTACTTACTCGGATATAGTCCAACCCTTTGTCAGCTATTTTTTGTATATGGTGTTTGGGTTTGGAGATGGTCTGTATTTTGATGTAACACGTGTGTTTACGATCGCTGTTCGGGTAGTGGAGGTATCAAGTTAAAATACATCATTATATTTGGAAAAATAGGAATAAATTTCAATGAGTATTACTTACTCGGGTATAGTCCAACCCTTTGTCAGCTATTTTTTGGCTCCATGCGGTGTCTTTATTTCCGATGTTTTTGGATAAGTTTCGGAGCAGTGATTTATCGTACTCACATGTTAAACTATTATTATTATTATTATTATTATTATTATTATTATTATTATTATTATTATTGTTGTTGTTGTTCAGGTCACTGCTTGGAATCGAACTCGGAATCTTGGGGTTAGTAGCCCGCGCTCTTAACCACTACGCCATAAGCCCGAGGTTAAGAGCGCGGGCTACTAACCCTAAGATTCCGAGTTTGATTCCAAGCAGTAGCCTGAACAATAATAATGATGATGATAACAATAATAATAATAATAATAACAACGACAACATCAAAAAATACCTTAGGAATGAGAACCCAGGTTCGAAATTTTCCCAAGACACCTCAAGAAGGCTGGAGGGTATAACAGCCGAAACGTTGTGTTAACAACAAACAAGATGAGGACAAATATCCGTTGAATGTAAATAATGTAAATAATGCATAGTAATTTAGAATTATCAAATGCAAAATACTTTAAAATGTACCAATATAAACCTAACACGAATGGCCACATTTGGGCGAGTCTAGGCTATTATTCATAGTACAGGTGCGCTGCGCAGCATACGCGAGTCGTCAGTTTTTTCCAATCTACCTATATATTGGGTTTATATTGGTACATTGATAATTCTAAATTGCTATGTTTAAATCAAAATTTACATCTAACTTTTAATTCTTTATCGAGTGATATCAAATTTTATATATGTTTTGAGGCAACTTTTATAGGTTAGGTACATGTGTGCTATTTGTCCGCAAGCATCGGGTATAGTCTGGACAGGAGTATATTCTGGGCTGGCTGTCTGGAGGGAGTATATTCTGGGCAGGGGTATATTCTGGGCAGGGGTATATTCTGGACTGTTACAGCGGCCGTAGCACCGGCTCATTGATGACATAGTCTGCAAGAGTGGTTCATGAAGAGTTTGCGATTTGTTTTCACCATCACACATTTACAACCGCCTATATTTTCGACATCGTAAATTCATTCTGAATTCTACTTTTTATGTTTCTATTAAGCATCAATAAGTAGGGACCTAATCAGCCAATAAAAAGACAAGCTAGTAGCAATGTCAGAATTAAGACGTTCGTTCTACATAAAGTACCTAGCGGCTTTTACTTGAACTTTTTTAAAGTAACTACAAGGCGTTACAATGGTAAGAAATTTGACCTAAGTCCAACTGAATGACTTAAATGAGGATATTGAAGTAAAACAAAATTAACCAATTTCGAAGTAATTTCAGCATGAATGAAGACTTACCGTGCTTAACAGTTCAACAGCACTTTTCTCACAGTAAAACAATAGTTTTTCTGCGAGTGACAGCAGTTACATTTGCCAGCTGCCTTCGCTAAGCAGAATATTGTCTGCCACTCGACCCTTATAACCTCTTCTAGGCCACCAAAATTTAGAATAGAGATAACAGGTACTACCAACGAAATCTATTGTTCCTAACGATATGTACAGCCTTCTAGCTGGTTTTGGATAGTTATGAATACTAGAATTTGGTTAGGCAAAACCAGTTACTGAACAGAGACCAACTAGAGTCATGGTCACAAGCAGGCAGCCACTGAAGACAAACGGCCAGAGGGAGAAAGAAGGTTACAACTGGCCAAATTATGAGACACAACTTCCCTCGACTCTATAACTTTCACTAGCTCAATTTCTTTTCTCTTACAACATCATTCTATCACTATCTATGGTTTACCACCACAATAAGAACGTGTACACACATACAGACCGAAATTAACTCTTCTTACCTCGCATGCTTTTCCATTTACTAATTATACATACCAACCCGTCGTGGTTTTGGATATATACAAAGTAACAGTAAATAAATATTTCTTTACAACTTCTATCACTATTCTTCGTTCATCTTGCAGATCTGCAACAGCAACATTCGTTACAATCGCTAACTGCCAACTCCAACATATATCATCACAAATACCCTTACACTGGCAACCTACACCTTAACAACCGTTATGTGTGTGTGTGTGTGTGTGTGTGTGTGTGTGTGTGTGTGTGTGTGTGTGTGTGTGTGTGTGTGTGTGTGTGTGTGTGTGTGTGTGTGTGTGTGTGTGTAAATATATTATATATATATATATTATATAAATTCAAATAAAGGTTATAAACCTCATTAAGGGATAATGAAATCCAATAAAAATACTGGTTAGTTGCCAATCCAGAGAAAGTTCAACTATAAGATAACTATATAAGCTGTGGTTTATATATTTATATATTTAAAGAATAAGGAGAAATGGAGAGGTAATTAATAAAATATTATTTATTAATTATAAAATATGACATCTCTGACAGCTGTTTCGATTCAGTAATCTTTATAAAAATAAATCATAAAATTAAAATCTCTCCAGAGGTAGTAAAGATATACCGATTAAAAATACATGTTGAGATAACGGCTGCAAACCGTTAACTGATAGCAAATATACAAAAAGAGCCGGTTATAGACGGCATCAATCCAACATAGGGGGAGAATGTAGTGTATATTTTTATGTCTTAAAGTAAGAAAAGAAGAGATGAATATAATTTCTTCTTCTCAATACCCTTTGATATTATATTAATCTCTTCTCTTCTTACTTTAAGACATAAAAATATACACTACCTTCTCCCCCTATGTTGGATTGATGCTTTCTATAACCGTCTCTTTTTGTATATTTGTTATCAGTTAACGATTTGCAGCCGTTATTTCAACATGTATTTCTAATTGGAATATCTTTACTACCTCTGAGGAGATTCATCTTATAATGATTTAAATTTTATAAATGATTTATCTAAAGATTACTGAATCGAAACAGCTGTCAGAGATGTTGTCATATTTTATAATTAATAAATAATATTTTATTAATTACCTCTCCATTTTCTCCTTATTCTTTATATATATTATATATATTTATTTATACGGATAAAAGTAACAAAATTTTCTCAACAGAGTGAAATAGTATAAAATTCTGTGCATTTACAGCACAACATTTACATATTGTTATATTTATTTGTAGAATGTCTTTTAACAAAGAAAATGAGATATGACAAGTCTTATTTGAGCTTCGGTTTCACTGTGCTTACTGCTGGTGGTGTAGAAAAACCACTGTGTTCTGTGCTCTAAGGTATTGGCAGCTTCTTCATTGAAGCCTAAGGATAAAGAGGCATTTGAAACAAAACATCCGAACATAGTCAACAAAGACGAGGAATTTTTCAGTTACCAAGCTCACAGATTGGTCTAATCCAGGCTTGATGACACAGGAATGTATATGCAGGACGTTGCGGCTGGTCTGAAAGCCTCCCACGAGGTTTCGAGGAAATTTGCTGCAAAAAAACCCCTCATAACATTGAAGAGCAGTTGCTGCAAAGATATAATCTTACTCGTGCTCGGAACGTCCGAACTACAGAAGCTTAAACATGTTTCACTTTCCAACAACACCGTCAGTCGACGAATCGCTGAGATGCCTGATAATATTTTGTCTCAGGTCATCTCAAAGATAAAAACATCAATGTTTAACTATGTCGTCATCCATATTGATGAAACCACTAACGTGGCAGATTTACCACCACTTTGTGTTTATGTACGTTACGTGCATAACAAGCGTCTGGAAGATGAATTCTTTTTTGCGAAACCCTCAACATCCGAACCACTGCAAACGATATATTCCAGAAAGTGGATCAATTCTTTAACATGCGTGGCATAAACTAGGAGCACGTTGATGGTGTGTGCACCCACGGTGCTCCAACAATGTTTGGTTGCCGCTCTAATTTTCAGACAATGATGAAGGAGGAGTCTCCTAAAGTAATTGGTACGCATTGTACACTTCATCGCCAAGCACTGATGGTTAAAACAATACCCGGCCATTTGAATAATGTTTTGAATGATGTGGTCAAAGCGGTAGATTTTATCAAAGCCAATTTTCTAAACTCGCGTCTTTTTGCTGAATTGTACAAGAACAATGGCTCCGATTTTGAAACGTTTTTGCTGTACTCGCATGTGAAGTGGTTATCCAGATTTAGCACAGCTTTGTGTTTATGTACGTACGGAGAGTATTGAAAAGAGTCTTCGTTCTACGAAAAGAGATATACGAATTTCTTCGTGGTGCTAAAAAAGAACTGCACAGATAATTCTTCAATCCTCGGTTCCTTATACGTCTCTCCTTTTTAGTCGACAATTTTGAATCAGTTAATGCTGTTAACTTAGCATTACAAGGAAAGGACATCACCGTTGTCCATTGTCATGAAAACAACGACTGCATTTAAAATGAAGCTCCATTTGTGACATTCTAAATTGGAATGTGAGAATTTTGCACCATTTCGAACCTCAATACTTTCATTGATGAAGATGGTCTTCGAGTTGATGCTGACATAATGAAACAGCATGTCTTAATTTTTTATGCTGACTTCGAAAAAGTTCGCCATTTCATCACCAATCCCTTTGTAATCTCTGTTGTTGACCTTCCATCAGAAGATTACGTCATTCAAGAACAGTTCATCGACTTGTTGAATGAAGGAAGTGCAAAAAACGCCTTCCGTAACGTGTTGCAGTGAATTCTGGATTGAAATGATGCAGTCCTATCCAGATGTCCCCAAATTGGCCCTCAAATTCATCACTCACATCGTACGAATGTGAGATGGTTTTGCAACTCTACTCGCAATTAAAACAAAGGTTCGCAAAAAAAATGGATGTTGCGCATGACATGAGGGTCGCATTATCAAAATCGCAGCCTAATATTGAGGATATATTACAGACCAAACAAGTTCACCCTTCTCATTGAAATTTTTTTTATTTTATCAATAAAATTTTATCCCATGAAAAATTATTTTATACAAAGTCATTTTGCTTTGTTCGTCTTTGATTTTTTTCATTTTGGAGTGGGGATGGGGTTCCGTGAAACCTCGAAAAAATGGGAGGGAGTCCGCCGGACGAAATTTTGAAAAGGTTTGGGAACTAAAGCTCTAGGGTCTCCCTTGGTTTCATTAAAGAGTGCTGTAAGTACAAACACAAATCACATACGCATTTCCATCTCTACACATATACACGCTCCTGTTTATACAAGCCACTCACAAACATCGATCATACAGTATTTAAATTACTTAAATTAAATTAATAATAATAATATTGGTGTTGACAATGATGAAGATGATTCTCCGTTGCTACCCTCCATCTTTTACAAAAAGCTGCAATGGTTAGCTTAAACCCTGAGGCGAGAGCTGCAAGCTCGGCGGTTGGAGTGAGAGTAAGAAACAGTTTAAAAAAGAAATGACTTGACGTTTATGAATGTCGGTACTTATACATTGCTTTTGTATTCTATAATTTTCGTGATTTTTATTCCCTTACCTTCCTTCCCATGTTTTCTTTTTTTTTCAACACATACCGGCCGAAATTAACTCTTTTTACCTCGCATGCTTTTCCATTGACTAATTATACATACCAACCTATCGTGGTTTTGGATATATACAAAGTAAGGGTAAATAAATATTTCTTTACAACTTCGATCACTGTTCTTCGTTCATCTTACAAATGGCTAACAACGCCTATAACACATCTCGTTACAACTTACCATAACAGGCATCGCTACAATTGGTCACCCCGTCTAAAAACAATTGTTACTTTCTAATGCTACCTACATGCCCCTGCATTTTGCTGACTCCGAACTAAAGAACAGCAGTCTTCATATCAACAGTCGCTAAACCAGAGGAAAAGAATGACAACCTTCGACACCACCAAGATGCATACACTTTCGACTTGCTACCGAAAGCACTATACTGCGATTAACTTTACCACAATGCAGCCCTGCCGACGCACAAGGAATTCGCTGACTATGGAGCCTCAGTTTAACTGTAAGAAAATACGGAAGCTTGCACATGCAAACTTTTTGTCACGTCCAGATGTACAGACCTTGCATTGTCTACGAACTTTTGCACGTATATAAGATTCTCAACAACTCTTTCTTTGCTTGCACATCTTTTTTCACTTTTCAGCGGTAGACTTTTAACAAAGGACATTGTTTTCAGCTAAGTTTGCCACCCTTCGTTTACTCATTTCTGTACCGTTCATTTCTTTTGCTGCACCACACAACGTTCATACATGTACCTACATGCTAACACTGTCACATTTATGCACCACATCATGCCTTTCTCACTTGTTTTCATGCTCTCTGTGTCTTTGTAGACACAACTCGCCTCTGTAAAACCCTAGGTCGGTCACGTATACATAGAGAAAGTTGTTCGTCCCTTACAACGCGCCAGCATGCTTCTCTTTTGCTTTCAAGGCATTTAATACCTCATACATTGGCTGGTATATTCAGCATTGCCACAATCACTGGCATATTCAACACTGCATTTATCAATGAACTAGCATTACAGTCATGCGCATGCATTTGCACACACACACACGCAACTCTATTATGCCTCTACTGCCTTGTTTTTCAATACATCTGTGCCAGCTCAACTCTTTTCTTGACTCGATGCACGTCGGATGTTTACTTGGTCTGCGCTCATGCTAAACATAATTTCCCTCTGTTTGGTCAAGTAATGAATGGAGAAAATTACCTGTCTCGGGCATCACTCCAGCATGCTAAACTGTCGTTCTTGCTAACCTCAGCAATTACCCACAACAGCACCAGACACATTTCACTTCTGAAAAACCTTCAAGGCGTTTAACACACTACAATCCTGCAGGAAGATCTTCAATAACATGGATTGAGAATACACTCATTCGCTTATCTGAGCTTATTTTACAGTGAATGTTGATACGTGCACCTGCAGTCGTGTATACGCACTCACACGCTAACTCATTTTCCGTACAGCCCAGTCACTGACTGCATATTTTTGCACGTAAAGTGACACAGCTATTCGGACTTATCTGAATTGAAAATTGTCCCGTATGGAATTCAATAATCCTCTCTCCTGATATTCAAAATTTTCCCCTCTTACTCGATCGTTTGTTTTCTGTTCTCGGAACCTCTCTGGAGGGGGAGTGATGTAGTGGTTTCCTGCAAGCATAGCGAGGATTCGATCCTCGATTGTCAGATTTCTCTTAACAGTTCAACAGCACTTTTCTCACGGTAAAACAATAGTCTTTCTGTGAATGACTGCAGTTACATTTGTCAGCTGCCTTCGCTAAGTAGAATATTGTCTTTGCCACTTGACCCATCTAGGTCACCAAAAGTTAAAATTAGGATAACAGGTACCACCAACGAAATCTATTGTTCTCAACAATATTGCAGCCTTCTAGCTGGTTTTGGATAGTTATTAATACTAGAATTTGGTAAGGCAAAATCAGTTACTGAACAGAGACCAACTAGAGTCATGGTCACAAGCAGGCAGCCACTGAAGACAAACGGCCAGAGGGAGAAAGAAGGTTACAACTGACCAAATTATGAGACACAACTTCCCTCGACTCTATAACTTTCACTAGCTCAATTTCTTTTCTCTTACAACATCATTCTATCACTATCTATGGTTTGCTACTACAATAAGAACGTGTATACCCATACCGACCGAAATTAACTCTTCTTACCTCGCAGGCTTTTTCATTTACTAATTATACATACCAACCCGTCGTGGTTTTGGATATGTGCAAAGTAATGGTAAATAAATAATTTTTTACAACTTCTATCACTGTTCTTCGTTCATCCTGCACATCTGCAACAGCAACATTCGTTACAATCGCTAACTGCCAACTCCAGATTCCAGCTTTGCTTTGCAGGGAGGACTGTTTCAACGAAGTCGCGTATTGTCCTTACCTTCGAAACGCGGAGTAAATGAAACAGGGACAACTGATGAAAGGGAATATTCTTTATGTTGTATGTCTCGTTTCTCTGTTTGTTTGTTTTCTCGTTGTCCGAAAAAAAGTTCGTTTTCTATGTTTTCGTTTGTTATTGCGTTTAACTTTCTTTTGATGTCCTGTATCCATATATGCATGCATATATACATATATATGTAGGTATGTACATATATGTATGTATATATGCATATATTTATATATTATCTATATTATATATATATATATATATATATATATATATATATATATATATATATATATATATATATATATATATATATATATATATATATATATATATGTATATATATATATTTATGTGTGTGTGTGTGTGTGTGTGTGTGTGTGTGTGTGTGTGTGTGTGTGTGTGTGTGTATCCATAAGTGTATATAAATATGTATGAGTAAGCTTGCTTCCCAACCACATGGTTCCAAGTTCAGTCCCACTGCGTTGCACCTTGGAAAAGTGTCTTCTACTATAGCCTTGGGCTGACCAAAGCCTTGAGTGGATTTGGTCGACGGAAACTGTTAGAAGCCCGTCGTATATATTGTATGTATGTATGTGTTTGGCCCCACTATTGTTCGATAACCGATGTTGGTGTGTTTACGTCCCTGTAAATTAGCATTCAGCAAAAGAGACGGATAAAATAAGTTCTAGATCTACAACGAAGTCCTAGGGTCGATTTGTTCAACTAAAGTCGGTGCTTCAGTATGGCCAGTCAACTGACTGAAACAAGTAACATATATATATATATATATATATATATATATATATATATATATATATATATAGGGAGAATTAACAAAAAAAAGCAAAAGACGAAGACAGGTGGTGTAGACAACAAACAGATGTATTAGTATAACGCTCGGGAAGTGAAAAAGTCTTTAACGTTTCGAGCCTACGCTCTTCCACAGAAAGGAACACAGAAAGAAACAAGGAGAGAAACAAGAATGTAGTATGCATATATATATATATATATATATATATACACACACACAGTATAGTAGGTATCCGGTCTCGAGAGATCATGGCTCTGCGCCCAAAGAAATTGTGTTAAATGCTGCTGCTGTGGATTTACAGGCCCACACGGGAGTGACAGTCATGCATGTAGCAACTGCATTTGAAGGAGCTCTCTGCCGGTGCTATTGTTTTTTTTTTCCTTCTTTCGAGTGCGCTTTTCTTTGGCGATGAGTTCCTATTTTTCTTCCCCTCGCTTCATCTCCTTTCGTAGAATTTGTCTCCAGTGTGGGCGATCATTTGCGAGCTCCTCATCTCAGGACGTCCAGATCAACTGACTTCATATGTCTCTTGCAGGCTTCCTTGAAACGAAGATGAGGTCGTCCGCGTGCTCTTGCGCCAGTGGCTAATACGTCATTCAGGTGTTTTGGGAGCCTTCCGTCTGGCATGCAATGTACATGACTAAGCCAGCGCAAATAACGCTGCTGAAGCAGGGTGAGTACGTTGGGTACATTGGCGGCTCGTAGATAAAATAAGTGGGAGTGCTGCTTCATAAAATTTTCATCCGTTGTTTTAATATTGTGTAAAAGGAAACAAACATATAAAAAGAAAATTTATACATAAACTTGATCGGTTCGTGTTTTAGCCACTGCCGGGTAGTGTGTTTAATTTGTTCACTGAACACCGCTGCGAATTCTCCCTTGTTTTTCAAAAATCTCCCTTTAATCACGAAATAAGGGGTGGGGATCTGCCCTATTTTTCAAATCCTGGCAGCAACACTGTAGGTGGAAGCAGGATAATAATCTTGTAAAAGGTTGATAGTAACAATAGAGACATTAGTCTCTCTCTATCACCTTTCAACAAAATTATATATTAAGAAACAGTAGAACAATTAACAACATAATAAAAATAAGTTTTATTTTGGTGATGCTTGGCTTTACAAATCCTGTGTTATTCAACCTGGCAGCCGCTGGTTAACTTGTAATCAGCATTGGAAGGTTAAAAGCTTCGTTGAGGCATCTGAGAGGAGCAAGTTGTTGTTACATCGAAAGCATCGCGCTAAAGAGGCTTAGAAAGCGCGCGAAGCGCTTTAAGTACTGGTTTTACTATGCATGCGCACTCGAGGGGCTTCCGGAAAAGCAAGTCCCTTGCGTATGCGTAGATTGTACTTTCTTAATAGCGACCATAATTTTGCGCCACTACAATGTCCCCCCACCCCCCGAGTGCGTAGCACGAACAAGGAAAGGATTGTAGTGGGCGCCTGAAACAAGATGCACAATGAAAATGAAACAATTTGTTAATACAGAGAATGGAAATACCCAACAATGTAATACAATGCACATGGAAAATGATATTCCAGCGGCACAAGTCAAGTTCAGCTTGATAAGTGTTGTTGGCTGTAAAAAAATTATTTTTTTCTTTTTTTTTGCTTACGTTACTGCAGTTCCTTTATTACTTGTGATTGATGCAGTGACGCAAGAAATGTCTATGAGTGTTCAGCACTAATAGGGAAAAACACAGTTTGAGCCTTTTTTACAAAAGGAATACTGATAACGCAATAATATACAATGCAGTCAAATATAAATTGTCTTGGAGAGTTTCTTTCGCCAGTGCACTGTACGGCCAGACCTAGTGACATAGGGTTCACTTGTAGTCGTTCTCAACGACGAAGGTGGAGTTTTCACAAGTGTATGTGTTGGTGATGGTGATGATAAAGGTGTATGCGTTGGTGATGGTGTTGATAATGGTGTATGCGTTGGTGATGGTGTTGACAAAGGTTGAAAGGGGGGGCATGTCAGTATTGTCAACGGAAGATGTAGTTTTATCAAAATACAATTTCTTCAGACGGTCAACAGACACGGTCTCTGAACGACCATTAGCGTCTATTTTAAAAAAATTGGGTGTGCGAGAGAGCACAGGAAAGGGTCCTTTATAAGGAGAAACAAGGGGTCTTCTGACAGAATCATCCCTAACAAACACATATGACCAAGAATCAATGTCTGATGGCACTTTAGAAGGTGGAGATTGTTGCCGGGGACTCATAGTAAGAAGGTTAGAAAAATAATCTCGTAATCGAGTGACATAGGACGCTGGATTTGGAGGCTGTGATTTGTCTGGTACCAAAACCAAGGTCTGCTTTAACCGCAGTCCGGCATCCAAGTAGGACAACAGGAAGAAATTCAGTCCATGACTGCGGATTGGGCGAGGCACGCAATGCGGCCTTTAGTTGCCTATGAAAACGCTCTACCATCCCATTAGAAGCGGGATGGTAGCTGGTGGTGCGTATATGATGCACCCCCAAGATTCGTGATAACTCACGAAATAATGCGACTTCAAATTGTCGACCACGATCCGTGGTCAAGGTGGACGGTACGCCGAACCTAGAAACCCAACCAGAAACGAAAGCTCGTGCAACAGTCTCAGAAGAAATATCTGCTATAGGAATGGCTTCTGGCCAGCGGGAGAAACGATCAACACAAGTTAAGAGATATGAGAACTCGCGACTCACAGGCCATGGTCCAACCAAATCAAGGTGAACATGGCGAAAACGGGCCTCTAAAGAATAAATTGTCCAAGAGGGGGACGAATATGCCTATGGACTTTCGCACTCTGGCACTTCATGCAAGAGCGTGCTCAAGTGGTAATTGATCGCCGCATGTTGGGCCAGAAAAACCGAGCAGCGACAAGTTTTACTGTTGCAGAGATGCCCGGATGTGACAAGGAATGAAGGGCATCAAAAACAGAACGTTGATGGTTCTCAGGTACTAAAGGCCTAGGAGAACCGGTGGATGTGTCGCACAATATAGAGCCTTCTGATGAAGTGAGCGAAGATAGGCAAATTTACAATTGTTGAATTTTGGCGAAGTTAAATCTAAAGTCGACAAAAGAGGTCGGTCCTGCGAAATAGCAAGTAAATCAATTGCTGCTGGAGAGGAAATAGAACTGACAGGGAGTCTCGAGAGAGCATCAGCAGGGATGTTCTCCTTCCCTGGCACATGACGAATGTCACCTGTAAACTGTGAAATATAGCCCAGGTGACGGAAAGCCCGAGGAGAGAGTTTGTCTGTTTTAGAAGACAGAGCAAAAGTAAGGGGCTTGTGATCAGCATAAATCACAAACTCCTGTCCCTCGAGCTGGTGCTGAAAATGCCGAACCGACAGATAGATCGCTAATAACTCACGATCAAAAGTACTATATCTGCGTTCGGCAGGCTGCAATTGGCAAGAAAAGAAAGCCAAAGGTTGCGTTTGATTATCTACGGTGTGCTGCAAAACAGCACCAACCGCAGAATCTGAAGCATCCACAGATAAAGAGAACGGAGCATCAGGAGCCGGATGTGCAAGAACAGGAATGGAGGATAATTCCTGTTTGATGGACTCAAAGCAGACAATGCCTCAGCAGAAAGAGTTAGTTGAGCATCCTTCTTAGAATGGCCTTGTAGTAACCTCGTTAAAGGAAGTAGCTTGTCCGCAAGTTGACCATGCCTAAAAAATTGCGAAGTTGTCGCAAAGAAGTTGGAGGGGCGATGCGTTGAATGGCATCGACCTTAGCAGGAAGAGGTTTGATCCCATTAGAATCAATATAGTGCCCCAAAATTCCAGAGAGGACTGCCCGAAAACACACTTATCGGAGTTTATCTTCACATTATATGCGCGGAGTCGCTGAAAAAGTTGCGACAAATGGTGGAGATGATTCTCTTTTGTATCACTAGCGATGATTATGTCATCGACATAGACGAATACAAAAATCAAACCCACGAACAACTTCATCAATAAATCTTTGGAAAGTGCTTGTCACATTCCGCAGACCGAGGTTCCTAAAAAGAAATTCAAAACAGCCAAGAGGAGTAGTGATGGAAGTTTTAGAAATGTCCTCTGGATTAACTGGAATCTGGTGATAAGCCCGAACCAGATCAATCTTGGAAAAGATTGTGCAACCGTGTAGATTTGCTGAAAAATCCTGCAAATTCCTAATTGAATAACGATCTGGGACCGTTACAGCATTGAGTCGTCGATAGTCCCCCACCGGACGAAAATCAGAATCACCTTTTCGCGCCAAATGAAGGGGAGATGCCCATGGCTGGTGGAGGGGCGTATCAGGCCGAGTTGAAGCATGTGTTCAAACTCGGCCTTAGCCGTCTTAAGGCGGTCCGGTGCCAAACGTCGGGGCGCAAAAAAAAAGGCGGCCCAGTTGCTTTGATATAATGGAGGGTGGAATGAGCGGGCTTTGCCGGCTTAAAAGTTATGCCCATCAGCTCGGGAAAGGAAGCTAGAAGCGAATGAAAAACATCCCCAGCAGTGGCAATAAAAACGCTGGGCTTAGTGTTGAGTTAGTAGAACCCTTTGCCAGCGTAAAGAGGGATGTCGAATCGTCGACAAGCCTCCGACGCCGAACATCTAACAACAAGTTAAAATGATTTAAAAATCCGCACCCAAAATAGGATGCGGAATGTCAGCTATGACAAAAATCCATTGAAAATCTCTACGAAGACCAATGTCTAGGCGTAGAGAAAGCTGACCAAATGTAAGTATCGGGGAGGAATCAACTGCATGCAACACTATAAGCGAACGCTTAGGTTTGTCAGTAGTAAAGCGAAGAGGCCAAATACTACAGCACGACCCCGTATCAATCATGAAGGCATTTTTCGACACCTGGTCCTGGACAAAAATTGCATGATGAAAGGTAGGTGCAGAGGAAGAAACAGACGAGCTCAATTTCTTCCTTGGAGGTTTTCCGAAACTTTAAAGGAGTATGGTTGAATGCACTTGCGTGCCTTTTCAGCGAATTTCGTATGATACCAGCACATACCAGGTTGTGTCCTAGAAGTCGAATGACTACGAGATGTGCTACGAGAGTGTGAAGAAGACCGCTTAGAACGGCACAGATCATTCACCCGACGCGTAAGTTCTTTCAATTTGTCAGCAAAAACATCATGGGAGGGAGAGGATTTATGTGAGGCAATTGATGAAGCCTCAGAAGAGAGACAGGCGCCGTGTGCAGGCTGGGAGGAAAATTCAAGAATCTTGTCCGCCATGGTGGCGACTTGATCAACCGTGTGGGTGTCAAGCGCCGTCGCCAAAATTGTATGCACGTGAGACGGTAAACGAGAGCAAAAATCTTATGAAGGAGAGGGGCGTCAGTCCTCTCACCGCTCAACTCCCTAAGGTGGCGTAAAAATTCTGAAGGTGTCCTGTCACCTAATTCTTCATCAGCCATCAGCTCATTAAATCTGCTTTCGGCAGACTTCGTGTTGCGTCGCAAAATTTCTCCCTTTACAGACGCATAAGTGACGTCTGGGTTCGGGGACGTAACTAGATCTCTGGCAGATGTTGCAAGCTGTGTTGGTAAACTACAATAGAGGAATTTCAGTTGATTCGACGGAGAAATTCCATATGCATCAAAGTGAGCCTCTAGTTGAGCGAACTATAAGATGGCATCACCAGTGAATGGTGGTAACATGTGGGACGACATATTTGTTCGAGAATGATTCCGTCAAAGTGAAAAGAAAGAAAAGAAACAAGGAACAAAATTTTCTCGATGCGAGGACACAAAAAAAACAAAGCCGATGATAAGAAACAATAATTTTGTTGTTGTTCTTGTTTTGTGTGTGGAAACAAAAGTGTGCATAGGGGAGAGAGAGAAAAAAATTTCGTAAAACAAAAAAAACAATGGTGTTTGCTTTTGTTTTTTGTTTTTTTGTTTTTTTTCTGTTTGTATGTGTGTGTGTTGCTTGTACTGCGTGCAGGAAAAAAATTTCACCAACCTTCTCGTATTTTTTCTGCAAGAGAGATGTAACCAGGACAGGACAGAGTAATTAAATGTGTGTGTGTCTGTTGTATTTTACTGTTGTCCTGTTAGTGACACAAGATATGCTTTTGAAGTAATGTAGTCAAATTGACACCATGTGCATTTGCAGTGATTGTTTATTACTGTTTCTTTCTTCGTCTCTTCACGCACTGATTGAGAGTTTTTTGGGGTTTTTTTTGAAAGGTAGGCGTTGTCATCGTGACAAATTTTTTTATCGTCGTCTCTTCCCGGTTGACGAGTTGTGAGAGAAAATTCCGTATTCTGTACTTGGGGCCACCAGTGTAAAAGGTTGATAGTAACAATAGAGACATTAGTCTCTCTCTATCACCTTTCAACAAAATTATATATTAAGAAACAGTAGAACAATTAACAACATAATAAAAATAAGTTTTATTTTTGGTGATGCTTGGCTTTACAAATCCTGTGTTATTCAACCTGGCAGCCGCTGGTTAACTTGTAATCAGCATTGGAAGGTTAAAAGCTTCGTTGAGGCATCTGAGAGGAGCAAGTTGTTGTTACATCGAAAGCATCGCGCTAAAGAGGCTTAGAAAGCGCGCGAAGCGCTTTAAGTACTGGTTTTACTATGCATGCGCACTCGAGGGGCTTCCCGGAAAGCAAGTCCCTTGCGCATGCGTAGATTGTACTTCTTTAATGGCGGCCATAATTTCGCGCCACTACAATCTAATTCTTTATTACATTCAAGAATATAAACACGTTTTTAAGCTCAACACACGTGGTGTCAAAAAGAAACTCTACCTTTCACCAGCACACAAAGGTCGGCATTGCGTGAACAACAATGCTTTTTTCTCCCTAGCATGCAGCTTCCTATCTTGGACATGTGAGCATGCGCACAACAGCCAAACACCAGGTTGCTGGAACTGTGAAGCGCAGTTCTATACAAAGATTTTTCTATTTTTTTCATAAACCAGAGGATGGTTACTGACATTAAGCTTAAGGATTGTATAATGTACAGGTATAAAGAAAGAATTAAAGAAAAAAGGACTCGTTATATTGAATGTTATTGATAATAAAGTGTGGAAATAAGGGATGCTGCAGTTCTGCAATGCCTGTGCACGAGCTGCCACTGGTTGGGTATCTTGGCGTAGTTGAGGACTTCGTTGTTGGTGATGCGGTCGATCCACTTGACATCCAAGATGCAGTTCAAATTACGAAGGTGAAAGACTGAGATGGCGCTCTTGTCAGGGATAGAAGCTCCACGTCTCGTACACACACACATTATGTGGGTGACATTTCCAACCGATATTTATAATAATATCTGATTCAAGTGCATCAATTCTGTTTAAGTACATTTACTAGATTCAATGGTTTTTCCGATTGTTTTGATGTGCCATCTATCTATATCTATATATATATAAAAATGAGAATGTGTGTCTGTCTGTCTGTCTGTCTGTCTGTCTGTCTGTGTGAATCCCTAAAACTCGAGAACTACGCAACCAATTTCATTCAAATTTTACAGATGCCTTACTTAGGGTTCCAGTTGTGTTTTAGTCAAAAAAAAAGTTTAACTTCTTGTAGAGTTCGAGCCCACGGCAACATAATATCTCCTCCACTATTTAAGTATTACGTGTCAAAAGTGAAACAAAAACACTCATGTCAAATACTTTCACTTTAAAAATGAAACTATTCTAACTGAAACAATCACATTTCGATACTGTAATGACAGATACTTTCAGAGAGAGAGAGAAAGAGAGAAAGAGAGAAAGAGAGAAAGAGTGAAAGAGAGAAAGAGAGAAAGAGAGATGTATATGTATACATATAGATGTATATGTACACGTTATTCCACTAACTGAAACAATCACATTTCGATATTGTAATGACAGATACTTTCAGAGAGAGAGAGAGAAAGAGATAAAGAGTGAAAGAGAGAGAGAGAGATGTATATGTATACATATAGATGTATATGTACACGTATATGCATAGATATATATATATATATATATATAGATGTACATGTAATATGTACACATATATACATATATATATACATGCATATACATATATACACCCATCACAAACACACACATTAGTAATTTGTTTTCTTATCCAAAACTACGTCAAAAGTACTGAATGGATCTTTATGAAATTTGGAAATTATATTCTATGCATAACGGCCATAACTCCCATGAAAATTCATATATTTTTGATGTTGATGAAATTTTAACCCGAACATAACAGATGAGCATTATTTGTAATTCAACGGTACAACAGTGTAAGACTACCCTTTCAGATATACTTACATTGTGATTTCTGCAATGTGGTGCATAAATTATCAAGTAAATGAGACGCATCTTTGCCTCCACTGATTCACTTGCAAAGTGTTGAGTAAAATTATTTCGTTGCAGACCTCCTTTGGGTCTTTTTATTATCACTACGACACACATAGTCCCCAGTTGGTAACATTGATTTCAAGGCCTTCCCAGATGAGAGACTGGCATTCCACTTAATGTCTATGTTCCATGCTGGCATGGATTGGAGAGTTATTAATGTAGAAATATGGTATCGTAGCTACTAACAGTTGAGGGTTGCATAGTCTAGACGGCGTTTTTAGATTTCATTATTCTCTTTAACCCGGGCAAAGCCGGGTATTTCTGCTAGTCACTAATAAAACTGTCGGCGTTTTTAACGACACAGATGTGCTAGTATTGGATATTCTTCAATTCTATTATAATTTATTTTGCAAGGGCAAAATTTTAGGAATTTAACAAATGTGCCTTCTAAATTCCGCAATCTATATTCGTTTTGTGTAATTAAAATTGTTCAGCATTATCCAGTTTCATTCACTCAACGACACTTATACAAACAAATAATGTGTAAGTATTTAACAACCCTTACAGCACACTAAAAGTTAAATTATTTGGTGGGACCTTGTCTTTTTTATGTGCTCACTTCCTCTAATTCCTTCAAACCTGGATATTCCATTTGAAGAGAGGAATACATGAGAGGATGAAAGAGAGAGACGAGTAAATCGAGACTACTTTGTGGGTGTGGGGTCAGTCGATTCCAGGTAACAGTAGCTGGCATAATAGCAGTAGAAAAAGAGAAAGGGCAGACAGAACGTAATGTTGCAGAGGTGGGGCGTGGTTATTAGCAACATCAATCAGTCGGGAAGCTTTTTCTCTGAATATGGCTCAGAACGTCTGTGTGTAGCAAATAGCACCTGTAAAGGACAGTGTGATGCGAGATAACGAGAGGTGATGGTGGACAACACACGGTCCTTAGAATATATGTAAGATTGACTGCGACGTGTGCAGGGAAAAACGAGAGACACAACAGCGGAGAATGCTTAAAGGTTTATTGATATATTTACATGTCTGTGAGCATAGGTGTATGCGTATGCGTTGTACGTATATAGCAATGAAGACGAAGATAAGGAAAGAGCCTTTAATGAGAAGTTAGGTTCATGGACACAAGAACGAGAATACCAGTTCCCGATCAACTGTACACGGGTTGTTGCGATGCTGAGCCGGTCACTTGATACAGCAGTCCCCACAGGTTGTAATATTCACCGTTAATCCGTGGAGCTAACTCACAAATGGTGAATTGAAGCGCTGAAACTATGGCGAGTTGTTTGTTGTGCTGTGTACGTAGAGAGATGATGTTGACGACTTTGGTGAGACATGACGGTGGCGACGAAGATAGAGACCGCTGGAAATGACTGTATTGTGTGATCAGTGGATAGACCTAAGAAGGTCTGAACCAACAGACCTCGAGACGAGGAATAGCTGGTTTTATGGAGAGCAGTCGGCTCAAACTGGGGCTGAGAACAGACTGCCTCACGTGATTTATTTGGAGGCTGCGATTGGTTATATCCTGCAATTGAAGCAAATAGCGCTAATACCAATCAGAGTGGTGGACACAACGAGGTCCACATAGCAGCCAAAGGTTAGCTGTTATCTGCTAATTTCGAATGTATGTATATATATAATAAAGGGGAGAGAAATTTTACTGGAATGTACACTACACACCAGCCTCACAAGTCATTTTGTGGGAGACAAAATAGACGATAAAAGGAAGATATTTCTGTAGCGAAGAGGTGAACAAAGTTGCGTAGCCAGGAAAACTTGATGTGTAAACGTGATGAACCTACGTCCAGCTAAGTGGAAATTACGGGAATGCGAAAAATCAAGGTACATAAGAGAATATTGGCTGCTGTGAGAATGAGCAGTGCCACGAATTTACTTGCAAAACAGTGAGTCATTCGTAGAAGCAAAGGCTGTAGGTGCTAGAAAAGCGACAGTGACCAGCGAAGCGAGCCAAGCCATAAAGATAGCGGCATTGTTTGAAGATTGCGAAGGTGGCTTCAATGGAGGAAGGGTCAACACTGAATTTTGCGGCGGACGTCTGCGGCCGTGAGCAGGTTGATTTGGAGATTGAAGAGATTCAAGCTTTTTTTGGCATGATCTCTGAAAGGGACGGTGAAGCTAAAGTTGCGCCACCTAGTGAAATACAAAGTGGGATGAAGGAGAAAACAATAATTTATAAAACCTACAATGTGGAAACCAAAAGATTCGAACACTTAGAGGAAAGCTCTATAGAGAAGTGTCTTGGCGCTACTATGCGCGAAATTAAATATTTAACGAGAGGCGCGAAATTCGCCACGATAGAAGCAAGGTTCGAGTCGACAGAGCGGGCGAGGTAGTATTCGATTCGAACCTTGCAAAGTGGCAAAATTCTTCTACTACCTTTATATCTGGGACGTAGGACGTCCCGGATAAAGATTAAATATATCCCCCCTGAGGTAGAGGTAGGCTTTTCAAAAAGGAAGATAAAATTAAAATCATACAAATTACAAGAGACGGACCTCAAAATTGGCGGGGCCAGACCCTCGAGATCCTGGCCCAAGCCACGACTAATGATTTAGAAGAACTGCCCGAAACAATAGTTAATGGAGGACGTGAGCATCCCTATACACGTGGAAGGCAGAAGGCCACGCTGTTTTAAGTGCGGTAAGAAAGGCCACATAAAGGAAAAGTGTTCGGATAACAAAAAAGTAGATTAGTCTACCTCTACCCCAACCTCCAAGGAAGATGACCCCCCAGGAGGGAACATCGGCAACCAAAAAACTAAAGGAAAAACCAAAAGTAAAAGAGGTTGCACCCGCGGCCAGGGAGACAAGCACAACCCCTGCAGGAACCAAAGAAGGTGCACTCATGGCCACGGAGGCCGTAACCAAGACTGCACCTACCAAAGGGAGTGAACTCCCAGCCAAGGAGGTCGTTATCAGGAGTTTATCCAACCAAGAGGCGGCACTCGCAAGAGTGACCGCCGCGTATGAATTCATCACAGACAGCGAGGAAGAAAGGCAAGAACCCACAGATGGCTACCAAGTATGTTCGAGGAAAAGGCAAAAAAAAAAATGGACTCCCCGAATAAGGAACAGGCCCCGAAGACCAAGGTCTCAAAGACGGGAAAAGCAGAAAAGAAAAAGAAGAAAATGTCTTTTATAGACATACTCATAAGCATACCAAAACCAAAAGACTTAGTAACGGTTGCTTACAAATCCAAAACCATCTATCTAGATGGGGTCATTAGACCCCATCTAGATTCATCTGTATACAGGAATGACTATGAACAGAGCCCAATAGCTATAGCAAAAATTGCGAGAACTCTGTATTATGATGTGTCCAAACTCCACCCCAACGACATCCATATACTAAAGAACCTTTAAAAAGTATTCGATCCGCCGGTTGAACCCTTTCTGGAATGGTCTCAAATGTTTTAAGAACCACTCCCTTAGCAAAATAAAATGGTAAGTGGCTTTCTTTTCTTCTCTGACTTGGAATGGCCGCGTTAAACATTGCATGTTTAAATGTGCGTGGCCTGAACTCGAAGAGAAAGCAGGCGTGCCTCTTCGACGACCTCAGGTCACATAGTATAGATGTGATGGTTACTACAGAGACCAAGCTGGACAAGCTGCAGGCCTTCTCGGCACTCCTGAACGACTACGAGGAAATAATTTCTCCTAGCCGGAAGGGAGGGAGCAGAAGGGTGGCTGTCTTGATCCGTAGAAGCTTGGTCATGCATATACATACAATCTTCGTGGACCGAGAAGGCGAGTTGGTCGTTCTGGATCTAACATACAGTGGCAAGGCCTTCAGGCTGGTGGTCATCTACGCGCCTAGTAATGCAGGCAAACGGGTTGACTTCTTTCACCGCCTGGAGAATCTCCTGGTGACATCGAAGACAGTAGTTGTACTAGATGATTCAACGCTATACTGGATGCACGCCTGGATAGCGTGGGCTCAAAAGATATGAAAGGAAACTCATGCCTCATCGATTTGCTGAAGCGTTTCAGGCTAGCAGATTTATACAGACTTGACCACCCGAACGTCCCAGTGTGGACCTGGACAAGAAACGACAGAATGGTCAGGTCTTACATAGACAGGATAATGGTAAGCACTAGAGATAGACATAGCTTTAGTTGTCCACAGTTTACCTACGTATCCTACACAGATCACAGGTTAGTGACGTGTAGGATGATTATAGATAAGATACATAGACAGGGATCTGGCTACTGGAAGCTGAACAAGACTTTATTGGATTGCGAGGCTTACCGTAACCAGATTAAGGAGTTAGTGAAGAGGGCCCTTACCAACGCTGTTATCAACAACCGGTAGTGGAGTGCCCTCAAAAGAGCCCTTCGAATTGAGTCAATTAGATTTAGCAAACAGTTAAGTCTAGAACTGACTAGAATACAAAGAGACTTAGTTAAGGCATTAGACAAGGCACTGAGATCGGGCTCTGCGACACAAGTGATGGCGGCGAGATCGGCACTGGACCGACACCTCAATGCCAAACACGAAGGATGCAGAGTCCGGGCTAGGACACGTGCAATGGGCCGTGACGGTATCAATATTGTTAGATGGGCTCACTCGGAAGAAAACCGTCGTGGCATCGATACCACGATCGGGTCTTTGACAGTCCAGATAGGAGATCCAAGGACAAGAGAAGATGTGTAAGGCCTTTCACAAGCACTTTACCACGTTGTTCGGGAGGGACCATGGGGATGCCTTACGGCGTTTTCTGGACAGCGGCCCGCGTCTTTCGACTCGTGACGCTGAGTGCTGCGAAGGACCAATCACAGCCAAGGAGATCAGAGAGATATTGTCCGAGAGCCCCGGGGACAAGTCGCCGGGTCTAGATGGTCTTCCCTACGAATTATACAGTAGCATGTCAGACTTGTTCGGGGACATACTGGCAGCAGAATGGGAGGATTCCCAAAGCTGTGAGCCGAGGAGTGGTGACACTGATCAGGAAAGACTCGAGCAAAGGGGATAATGTTAATAACTTTCGGCCCATAACTCTTCTAAACACAGAGTTAAAGATTTGGGCCAAGGTGCTCGCAAAGAGAGTTAGGGTTGTCGTGGGCGACATGGTGGGGGAAGCACAGACATGTGCCATCCCAGGAAGGACGATACAGGACAACCTTCACCTCATTCGCTACATCATAGAGCGGGAGGGTAAAATGCATGGCAACGGTGGGGCATTGGTGAATTTAGACCAGTCTAAGACGTTCGATAGGGTTGACCACGGATACCTGGTGGCGGTCCTTCTGGCGGCCGGATTTGGCCCGACCTTCCGAGGCTGGATTAAAGCCATGTACAGCAATATCAAATCAATAGTCCAGGTGAATAGGTTCTTTTCGAACCCCTTCGCGATCGAGCGTTCGGTTCGTCAGAGCTGCCCCCTGTCCCCGATTCTGTATGTATTGGCGCTCGAGCCATTGCTGCGGAAACTGAGGGATGTGGGGGTGGACCCGCATGATCCTTGTTGCGAAAGGAACGTGACAGCATACGCGGATGACGTCACCATCATCGTGTCAGATGAAGGGTGTCTACCTCGCATAGAAGTTGCCATCAAAGGATACGCGACGGTAGCAGGGGCGAAAATTAACCAGGAAAAATCAGTCGGCTTGCAACTCGGCACCTAGAGGTACAAGTCGATGCCTCCCAACAGCGTCGTCGGGCGCTGGACGGAGGGCCCGGTTAAAATGCTCGGAGTCTAGTTTGGACCGGATCTCCAGGTGGAGAAGAACTGGAGTGAGGTGGCGAGCAACGTGACAGCCATAGCCCAGAAGTGGTCTGGGATGAGGTTATCCTTGTTGGGAAGGGCGGAGGTTGCGCAGGTGTTCATAGCATCAGTGATAACCTACCGCCTAACCGTCGTGCCTTGCCCTGGTTTGTGGCTGAACAAGCTGGAGCGGATACTTTTCCACTTTTTGTGGGGAAGGAAAACTCCACTTGTGAGGCGCTCCATCTGTTGCCAGAAACCGTTAACGGGTGGGCTGGGGATGCCCTGGCTGATGATGCGCAAGCATGCGCTGAGGCTGAGACATCTCCGGCGCCACCTGGATGGTGAGCAGGTGTGGTCAACGCTTGCTGAACAGGACTTCCCAAAGTATAGGTCCCTGAAGGACTTAGGAGCATGGGTCAGGCGAAGACCCAAGACGGGGAAATGGCAGGTGGAGTGCAAACAAGCACTTTCCCTCTTCTCCCGGGTGAGCAATGCTAACAGCAGGGTGACCACAGCGAATATTTATAGCGGGTTGGTAGAGCTTAAGTCTGGCGATGTCTGGGCTTCAATATCGTTGTCCTGGCTGTGCTACCGATCGGCCTTACCGGTTTGGGAAAGGTTATCAAGGCACGGATATGACACCTCCCCCACGTGTCCGATGTGCGGGCGGGCCAGTGAAACGGTGATGCACGCCTTCGTACACTGTGAGGAGCTGGGGGATTTGATAGCCTATGCCGAACAACTGATGTCGGATGCAGAAGGAGTACGGCTCTCGACTGAGTCCATGATTAAGATGGTACCGCCTTCCTCTTTCTCCAAAGAGAAGAAGGCAACATTTCTCTGCGTAATAACCATATTGAAAGAAACGGTATGGAAGACGCGTTCGGAAGGAATTGCGACAGGACAGTTCATCTCCAGATGAAGGCTGGTGAACGATTTCCCCGCCCATCTTGTTTCCAAGATCCGTCTGGAGAGGAGGAGACTGCCGCAAAGAGTGTTTGCGAAAAGATGGAAGGAAATCGTAAGAAAGACGAGTATGCAAGGAGCCATGCCAACACGGCCGGGCCGGGCATAGAAGGAAAAGAAAAAAACATACAAAAAAAAGGGAAATCAACCGGCGGGTTAGTAAGATAGCCCAAACCAAAAAAAAAAAAGAAAAAGAAAAAGAGAGAACTTAAATTTTTTAATTTTTATATATTTTTAATGTACCATATCACATTAATTTATCATATTCGTTATATCATCCATTCAATAGAACATTCGTAAAAGGCTGAAAGACCATATATATGATTTTGTCTGTCCTTGTATGTCCCTCTATGGGATCTTTCTGTCCGCCAAATCAGAAAGATCCTAAATGTATCCTATTTATTAGTAATAAAAAGAAATTTGCGACTTTAGACCTTCTGAGGTCTAGCCGCTGACCACAGAGCACCAGCCTGTTCTAGCGACGACACACCACCGTTCAACACCTTGCTGCAAACTCCATCTTCGACACCACCATCAACTTCTTCGTCGCCAGCATCTACTCAACGTACACACCGCCAACAGCTCCCGCACTGGTTCTCTCAATACTGTTTGTGTGAATTGCCTCACCATGAAGAACAGCGAGTACAACCTGCGAGACCACCTGTAACAAGTAACTGGTCGCAGCATCGTAGCCTCAACCTCTCGGGCGACAGTATCTTTTCTCCGGCTCTGCTATTCGACCACGACTTCTTGTACAGCACCTTTACCACTGTGTACCATGAATACGAACTGGCATTTCTAATCCTTGTGTCTGGACTTTTAACGTCCTTATTTATAGACTGTTTTCTATGCTCTGTATCTCTTGCATTCACTTACACATATTTGTATATGCACACACTTTGTTTACACGACGGCCTGTCTTATATTGTGTTTTATTATGTCACATTCACACACACACAGACATTCTAGTTGACAACAATTAAAACTTTATTTTTATACTTTGTTACCGGTTGAGTCTCTCTCTTTTCTTGTTGGCACTTTACTCATTTTACCTCGTTCCATCTTATGTTTTTTATATTTGTGCCGGCCGTGTGATGCGCTAAAGGAGTCGTTCCTTCGTCACCATCTCCTGGTCGCACGGTCGTTACAGTGGTAAATGATCGAGAATAACTCTACAAGCGTCGCGATAAGAAGATGCCGGAATCCAAAATGACACAGAAGACAAGTGTTTACTGAAAAAAAAGGCGGGGGGCGCCAAAGGGTGGAATACAGTTCGGGGATTGCAGGAGCGGCAGTGGAATCGCGACAGTGCATCTAGTTGGGAGGTACCGTTGAGTGGCATTGCTTGAAGATGTTGTCATGCAAGGTAACCGGCAAGTGAAGTCGGAGCTGCAAGCGAAAATGACTGAAGGGTGCCGCGCAAGGAAGACAAGCCAGAGCTCCCCCATTCTCCGGCGGAGAGAAGCGGAGAGGTGACGAAAAATGCCGAACTGGGAATAAGAAGGCATCAAGAAATTTAACGTACACACTGGAAATGTAGCCGCGCATTTTACTGCTATTTTCAGCAAGTAGATGACGCTGTGTAAGAATGAAGTAATGTCTCGTGAAACATGAGGAAAACTGCCAAGACGTTGTTAGAATGACATACCCGTCCAGTTTTTCGCATGAAAAACTGTAAAGGCATCAGCCGCAAGGAAGTCCTTAGTTATAGGCTCTGCAAGTCATTGACCAAATGGAAAAATTTGACCGCTGAAAAATTTATAATTTTCCGCATGTGATAGAGCTGATAATATAGAGGTAATCATGAAGCTGAACGTCGCAAATCATACGAGGCAATAGCTGTGGAAACGAAGGCTGTAGGTCTTTTAGCTCAGGGGTCACCAATTTGTAAAGGACCGTGTGATGCGAGATAACCAGAGTTGATGTTGGACAACACACGGTCCTTAGAATATATGTAAGATTAACTGCGACATGTATGCAAGGAGAAAAGAGAGAGACAACAGCGTAGAATGTTTATGAAAGATTTATTGATATATTTGCATGTGTCTGCGTGTGTCTGAATATAGGTGTATGCGTGTGCGTTGTATGTATATAGCAATGAAGAAGAAGATAGGGAAAGAGTCTATAATGAGAAGTTAGATGTTCATGGCCACAAGAACGAGAATATCAGTTCGTGAACTGTACACGGGTTATTGCGATGCTGTATCAAGACGTTGTGACTGTAATACGGAGCCAGTTGCGGTACGTGAAGTTGTGACTGTGATGCTGAGCCGGTCACTTGATACAGGAATCCTCGCAGGTTGTAAATTATTACAACCTGGTGATACAGGAATCCTCGCAGGTTGTAAATTATTACAACCTGGTGAATTATTACAACCTGGTGAATTGAAGCGTTGAAACCATGAGGAATTGTTTGTTGTGCTGTGTACGTAGAGAGATGATGTTGACGACGTTGGTGAGACATGATGGTGGCGATGAAGATAGAGGTCACAGGAACTGGCTGTCTTGTGTGATCAGTGGATAGACCTAAGAAGGTCTTAAACAACAGATTTCTTTATTTATCTATACAGGTACACATAGAGGGGACACTACAAGAGACGAACACTTACAAACGGATGGGGTTATAATGAAATGAAAAGAAATCGAATGATGAATATGTAGAGAACGACCGTGCGAACCAAAGGAGAATGGGGACGTGTGGAAACAGGCTCCTTTTAACGCGTCGCACGATCGACACAAAACATGTAATGTAACATAAGAGGGCTCGCATGTGAGATGCGAGCAAGTGCCAGCAAAGAAAGAGTGAGAGAGACAACCGTTAGAGATATATAAAGAGTAAGTTTATTAGGGTAGTCAACTGTATGTCTGTGTGTGCATGCATGCGGCAATATAAGTAATACAATACATAAGACAGGCCTTCGTGTACAAGAGTGTGTATACAATAATATGTGTGTGTATGTGAATGAGTAATACAGCACATAGACTATAAGAGTCCTGAACACAGATAAGAAAGTGCCAGTTCGGGATCTAGTTTAAAACGGGGGCGCCAGTATTTTCTTAACGAAACACTAACGAAACACTTTGAAACTTGGGACACTGGTAGAATGTGTCATATAAAACATCTTTTACTCTTAATCTTCTTAACAAAAAAAAGGAATTCGCAAGTTATTCCATGTTAAAGTTGTCGTATTTCTGTAATTTCAACCAATCACTGACGTCTATTCAGCTGAATAGAGTTATTGCTGGGCGGTCATAAAAATGTTATTCCCTGTGACATATTTCATCCGGTTTAATCGTAAATACGCATATATTGTTTATATAATAAATTACGCTGTGCGTATCTATGTGTGTAACAATTTTAGAGTTCGGATTCTAGAGTTAGGGTTAGTTTTAGGGTTAGGGTTAGGGTTAGGGTTAGGGTTAGGGTTAACAGTCTAGTTAGGGTTAGGGTTAGGGGATTAATACGATATACACCATTACAGCGCTAACTGTTTTCAACTGAATAGACGTCAGTGATTAGCAGAAATTATCGAAATAAGACAATTTTTTACATGAAATTAATTCGAATACAAAATTTTTTTTCTGTTCTATAACACAAAATAGATAAGTATACGAAGTTTGAAAGTCTTTCGGTACCAAAAACACTACATAAAACATTAGTGAAAACTGGCGCCCCCGTTTTAAACTAGATCCGTAGAATGTCTATACACAAGAGGTCGTGGCCGAATAGCAGAGCTGAGGTGTCACATGTTGTGTGTGAAGTTGAGCTTCGATGCTGCGACCGGTTACTTGAATACAGAAGATTCTCGCAGGTTGTTCTGGCTGTTCTTTTCGTGGTGGAGACAATCCACACAAACAGTGTTGAGAAGAAACCGCGGTTGTTGTTGGTAGCTGTGTGCGCTGGCGACGGGACTGTAGAAGACAGTAGATCGGTAGTGTTGACGTCGTCGCTGGAAACTGGCTGGAGCTGTGTTCTGTGTGGTCTACGACCAGACCTGAAAAGGTCTGAGGTCGCGACAAACTGGCGTAGATGAAGCAGGCTTATTTATAAATAAAAAGGGGCTCCAGAAACAGCAGAAAACACTCTCTCACGTGACCTTAACAGAAGGCCACGATAGGTTAGTATGCACCCTGGCGCGAAACAGAACTGGTGACAAATGCCGCGCAAATAAGAGCCAATCAGGGTGATGGACACAACAGGGTCCAAACGGGCCGAAGGCTAGATGTTAGCCGCTACGTTATCATTCGTAAATAAATACCCGAGAGAGAGATTTCACTACAAATATAAAAAAATGAAATCGAATTATGTACAATTAAAATTGCAAATATAATGTTCCGGGTTCATTCTTAACCCGACGGTTTTTATCTCCTTTGGGGCTTTTTCCACGTTTTCCCCCTCTTTTTCGCCTTGACCAGCTATACTGGCACAGCCCCATTCATCCTCAGCTTCCTTACTACAGACATCCATCTTTTTCCGAACGTACTTTACGGCAAGCCCCTTTTCTCCAGACGGATCTTCCTCAACAGGTGGAAGTTAAAATGACTTACAAACCCGTGTCCGGAGATGAAGTGACTTGTCCCAATCCCTTTCGCACGAGTCATCCATACTGTTTCTTTCAGTATGACCACAACGCAGAGAAAAGATGCCTTCTTCTCTTTGTTGAAGGAAGAAGGTGGTACGATCTTGATCATGGACTCAATTGAGAGCCGTACTCTTTCCGCATCCGATACCAATTGTTCGACATAGGTTATCAATGCCCTCAACTCCTCACAGTGTACGAAGACGTGCGCAACAGTTTCACTGACTTGTCCGCACCTCGGGTATGTGGGGGAGGTGTCAAAACCGTGTCTAGACAACCTCTCTCGAACCGGTAAGGCCAATCGGTAGCACAACCAAGCCAAGGATTTCTGGTAGTTATCCATGTACCTCGGCCCAAATGTCCTTCCAAACAGGCTGGTCAGTTGCCCCTCATCAAAGCATAGATTCTCCCCCAGGACATCGTGCGATTATACTCTACCAGCCCTCTATAAAAATCCGCAGTGGTAACCTCGCTACCGGTATTGCTCGCTCGTGAGAACAGAGTAAGTGTTTGTCTGCACTCCCTTTGCCAATCTCCCATCCTAGGTCTCCGCTTGATCCATGTACCTAAGTCCCTGAGGGACTTTAATTGTGGAAAGAGTTGCTTGGCATGTAGTGACCACACCTGCTCACCATCCAGCCTCAGCGCATACTTGCGCATCATCAGCCACCCTCTAACCGTTTTTGGCAACAGATGGAACACCACAAGTGGCGTTTTCCCCTTCCACAAAAAGCGGAAAAGTATCCGTTCCAACTTGGTCAGCCACAAACCGGGGCAAGGCACGACGGTTAGGCAGTAGGTTATCACCGATGCTATAAACACCTGTGCAACCTCGGCCCTTCCTAGCAAGGATAACGTCCTCCCAGACCAGGTCTGTGTTATGGCCGTCATCTTGCTCGCCACCTCGCTCCAGTTTTTCTCCACCTGGAGATCTGGTCCAAACCAGATTCCGAGCAATTTAACTGGGCCCTCCGTCCAACGTCCGACGATGCTGTTGAGAGGAATTGACCTGCCACGCCAGGTGCCAAATTTCAGGCCGACTGATTTTTCCTGGTTTATTTTTGCTCCTGCCACCGCTTCGTATCCTTTGATGGCGTCTTCTACAAGAGGTAGCTGCCCTTCATCAGACACGATGATGGTAACATCATCCGCATATGCCGTCACGTTCCTTCCGCAACAAGGATCATGCGGGTCTGCCCCCAAAGTCCCCAATCTCTTTCGCCGCTAGAAGCCGCTTGATGCAGTTCTTCGACATCAGTCTGCCGACAAGCGTAGTTGTACTGTTACGTTGTACGTCTTTGTTTTGCAGTGCTTCTCCCCTATTCGTTGATTTTTGCGTTGGCTGAAATGAAGGAATAGCGTGCTTCCGTGAAATTATGTTTTCTGCTGGAGAAAACAGCGGCTGAAACAGTTGTCATGCTTCAAACAACATACAAGGACGCTGCATGAGCAAAACAGACGTTTACGAGTTTTCACGGTTTATGAATGGTCACTTTCGCTTGAAGACCTCGTTCAGGACTACCGTCGACCTCCCGGTCGATTGAAAACATCTCGAAAATTCATGAATTGATCTTGAAGGACAGTCACTGAACAATTGACAAACTTGTTGATATAATTGATCTATCCTGGAGCTCCTGCCAATGAATTTTGTGCGAAGAATTGTGAATGAAAACAGTTGCAGCAAAATTTGTGCCTTGCTTGCTCACGGAAGATCAAAAGTAGTCACGACTGAATACGTATCGTGAACTGAAAGAACAGTTGGAAGTTGATCCGAACCTTTTTTATTTTTATCGAAGGTCATCACTGGTGATGAAAGCTGGTACTACGGAATTTGCAGATGTAGAGGAGGTGAAGGAAAAAACGACGGAAGTGTCAGAAGGCATCACTTCGCAAGAGTTTCAGCACTGCTTCGAATAGTAAAAAACGCGTCCTGACCGATGCATTGCTTCAAATGGAAAATACTTTGACGGTGATAAAAGTGTATACATGTAAAACTAAGTGAATAAAATAATATTGCAAAATTTCGGTTTCTTTTGGGTACCCCCTCGTATTAGCAAATGCTGAGGATTGATGCATTTTCTGTCTTTTCATAAATATTTCCTTCTCAGAACCACTTTCTTCTAGAATTATTTTCCACTAGTGTATTTCTCGCAAGTGTCAACCGATGGTTATTCAAACTGAGCTTCAACCATCTCAATATCGCTAGTCATTACAACACCTGACTGGTTGAGGTCCGCTTAGTGAAAAGCAGGTGGTAGCTGGTCAATGAAGTTAAATAATCTCTCCTATCGTTGGAAACAACATGTAACGGTTAAAATTTTAATTAGTATAGTTACCAATTGTAACGGGTAAGATTGATTAGGTACGCAATAATATGAAATGTTGGAGTCAGCAGTTGTAACGATAAAAATTTGTTGTTATAACGACAAGTTATAGGATGTGAAAGATGAACAATGCATCAAGTTTTAAGAAAATATTTATTTACCGTTACGTTACAATACTTTACCACGACGGGCAGGTTATAATAGATCTGTAAGGGACGACCGTGCGAACTCATAAAAGGAGAAATGGTGACGAATGGAAAAACAAAGGACTCCTTTTATTTAAACGTGTCACACGGTCGAACATACAAATATATATCAAAGATTGATATACATGATATGTTATGCGACGATAACATAGATGACCAGTAATGAAAGACCACAACCGTATTAGATGAATAACAGAGATATTTATTGTAGCATTAAAGATGTATGTCTGTGTGAGAGTGTGAATGCGACATATAAGAACATAATCAAAGACAGGCCGTCGTACAAAGAAAAGTGTGTATGTGAATGATACATGTGTGTATGAGTGTTTACAGCAGATAGAAAGAGAGTCAATAACACGTGAGCAATTATACCAGATCGTTAGTACACTATAGGAAAAGTTCTGTATGTGAAAGTGAGGAGAGGCTGAGTGTGGCAGAGCTTATCACTAGTTGTGTTTTGGCTTCGATGCCAGGGCCGTGATTCTTGTTATACAGATGTTCATCGCTGGCTGAGAATTTCTTGTCTGTTTAAGAACTCTTGTCTGTTTATTTACCGTGGTGAAGCTGAGTCACCTAACAGAATCGAAGAGAGAGATGTGCCGCGGAGGTTTGGTTTGGTGTACATAGTAATTCGTTTTGACGCTGGTTAGTAGTAATCGTAGATTCGTGTTGGTCATGATGATGATGCTGGATAGTAGTAGTAGACTCTTGTTGCTGATGTGGCGACGGCGGAGGTCATCGTGGCTGGACGAAGCTGCTGAAGTGGTCGCTGGAACTGCTGCTGCTGTCGTGTGGTACACGGAACAGTTCTCAAAGAGAAACTGGACCGAGACGAATTTGGCTGCCGAGTTAAAGCTATTTATAACAAACTATTGGCTCACCAGATGGTAGAAATATACTCCATCACGTGACCTTATTAGGGGCCGTGATTGGTCAGTTTGCGTTCTGGCGGGAACGGTTCGAAGAAGTTGCCGATTCGAATAATGATCAGTCACGTGATGGACAAGGAATGGGTTCTCTACTACGCTCGCATTTATTTATATTTAAATGAGAAGATTGTATGTAATGGCGATAGTAGTTTGTATCTAATGGCGGGAGGTAGTTTCACTACAGATCCATAAACATGCGAAGTAAAGGTTGCGTTTGTGTCCTCTTCATTCTTTAGTAGTAATTACAGAGACAGAGAGAATGATGTAAGAGAACAGAATTAGAGCTAGTGACAGTTGTAAGGCTGTGGGACGTTGTGTCACTGTTGCTGACAGTAAACTTCATTTCTCCCTCTGACCAAGGTTCTAGCTGGTCAGCCAGGCTTCGTTCTCACTGAGTTGTCACCGAAGTGACTAACTGTCTTTTGCTTGCGGACTCTTGTTTTTATAACTATAGACATATCATTGAGAACAATGGGCTTCGTTGGTGGTACTGTGGTATCTCTATTCTAGCTTTTGGTAAACTAGAAGAGGTTATAAGGGTCAAGTGATGAAGACATTATTTCGGGCTAGCTAAGGCAATCTGGCAAATGTAAAACTGCTGTCACAGAAAAAAACCATTGTTCCACCGTGAGAAAAGTTCTGTTGAACTGTTAATTTAAATTTGGCAAGATCCTACAAAACCATGGAATTTAGATATAAGCTAATCACTCTTGAAGGCTTACAACAGATAATTGTTGCTCTTGTAACCGTAGCTGGTGCCGCCTCTCTATGGCGTTTAGTAATGGTAAAAGTTTGTCGCGAGATCAATTTCTATTATGGCATATCAAAGACATTAGGTTTATATAGGCTCAGCACGTTAATATGTAGTGATTGGTCAACTTTAAATGAGAAGATTGTATGTAATGGCGATAGTAGTTTGTATCTAATGGCGGGAGGTAGTTTCACTACAGATCCATAAACATGCGAAGTAAAGGTTGCGTTTGTGTCCTCTTCATTCTTTAGTAGTAATTACAGAGACAGAGAGAATGATGTAAGAGAACAGAATTAGACCTACTGTGTAAGTGTTAGGACATTTATTAATCCTGTGTTGTGATTGGTTGAGTATTGCGTGAGATTGGATCGAGGTTCAATCACGTAATACATTATCAATCACATAATACATTATCAAAGAACTAATCTGTATGTGTTCTGTAGCCTCTTTTTTCCATAAATTGGTGCGACAAATTCTTTACGAGTAAGAGTTTTTCATCAAGGTGAGTTATGCTGGCTGCTGCCGTTTTCACCAGACGAAAATTAATATTACAGAACACGTGTATACAATGACAATCCAAGCTGAATTTCTTTTGTTACTTCCACGAGTGAACACGTAAAATATATTGTACAATGGTATACATGATTTTTAGTAAAATCAAGGGAGACTTCATACAGCCGTAAAAAGTTCAGAATATTCTGCTTGTTGATAACATCCAAAGGAAATGTAGAAGCAACATGTATGGTACAATATAGACTATAGTAACTTCCAGAGTAGTGTTGAGCACAAAACTAGACCGTCTACGATATTACACTCTAGATTTTCCGTCAGTATGTCCTTTCAAAACACTATCTAAATCAAAGGTAACCACAAGATTGTGAGAGTATTTAATCCTTGCCTTGTCTATTGATGAATGTTACAACAAAATCATAAACGAATGGGCCTACAATGCCGTGCATCTCTAGGATAAAATCACCCTCGTGTCCTTGATAAGTTTAGCTTGGGATCGCAGGATGCGCAGTTACTGAGTTTACTCAGTTCAATAATTCTTTCTAATTTTGGCACAATGTCACCAATTTTGAGGGGTGGTGTAAGCCAATTTACATTGGCCTCAGCACTCAAATTGTACTTATTTTATCGACCCTGAGTGGATGAAAAGCAAGGTCAACCTCGGCGGAATTTGGGCTAGAGAATGTTAACAGTCGGAAGACATGCCACTGAGCATTTTGTCTAACGAGCTAACGATTATGCTGGCTCGCTGCCTTACTCAGTTCATTAAAGGTAACAAATCTTCATTCTATACATATAGGCGCAGGAGTGGCTGTGTGGTTAGAAGGTTGCTTACCAACCACAAGGTCCCGAGTTCAGTCCCACTGCATGGCATCTTGGGCAAATGTCTTCTACTATAGCCTCGGGCCGACCAAAGCCTTGTGAGTGGATTTGGTAGACGAAAACAGAAAGAAGCTCGTTGCGCAGGAGTGGCTGTGTGGTAAGTAGCTTGCTTACCAACCACATGGTTCTGGGTTCAGTCCCACTGCGTGGCACCTTGGATTTGGTAGATGGAAACTGAAAGAAGCCCGTCGTATATATATATATATATATATGTGTGTGTGTGTGTGTGTGTGTGTGTGTGTGTGTATGTGTGTGTATGTGTTTGTGTGTCTGTGTTTGTCCCCCCAACATCGCTTGACAACCGATGCTGGTGTGTTTACGTCCCCGTGACTTAGCGGTTCGGAAAAAGTGACCGATAGAATAAGTACTAGGCTTCCAAAGAATAAGTCCTGGGGTCGATTTGTTCGACTAAAGGTGGTGCTCCAGCATGGCCGCAGTCAAATGACTGAAACAAGTAAAAGAGTAAAAGAGTAAAAGAGTAAAAGAGTATATATATATGTATATATATACATATACATATATATATATATATATATATATATATATATATATATTAGAAGGTTTGGAGGTGATGTACAGAAATTATATTATAGAAAAAAAATAAGGTACTCAGAAATCTGGATGTTTGTACATTTACAGATTTTTATTAATGTCACATGTTTTATAAATTAAATAAACCGCTTTTCACCTAATCGTGTAGGATTTTCAAATTGTTTTTCCTGGGGTCGATTTGTTCGACTAAAGGCGGTGCTCCAGTATGGCCGCAGTCAAATGACTGAAACAAATAAAAGAATAAAAGAATATTACTAACATTTCTTTTATTCTTTTATTTGTTTCAGTCATTTGACTGCGGCCATACTGGAGCACCGCCTTGAAATTTTTTTTTTTTTTTAGTCGAAGAAATCGACCCCAGGACTTATTCTTTGTAAGCCTAGTACTTATTCTATCCGTCTCTTTTGCCAAACCGCTAATTGATGGGGACATAAACACACCAACATTAGTCGTCAAACGATGGCGGGGAGACAAAGACACACACACACACATATACGACGGGCTTCTTTCAGTTTCCGTCTACCAAATCCACTCACAAAGCTTTGCTCGGCCTGTGACTATAGTAGAAGATACTCGTCCAAAGTGCCACGCAGTGGGACTGAACCTGGAATCATGTAGTTAGGAAGCAAGATTCTTTATTTTATGAAATTGGCCATGAAAACCTTACACAGAGGGGACAGTACAAGGTGGGGACAAAACATTAACGAATGAAAAGAATGAATATAATGAAAGATGAAATGAAGCCGTTCGGCCCCACCTCTGAGGTACTTCATTGAGCCTGGTAATATAACCTTTTTAGAACACAATTATTTACACTATCATTTGCAGCAGTTAATCACCATTTTTTTTTTCTTAGAATGTCTATGTCGTATTTTTTTTTTAAATATCGACATACCTTATCCGTTCCGGCATTATGCTGGTGTCTCTTTTCTTGACTCATCACTCGCAGTCAAAATTGTCCACATAATTATGTAATTTGAACAGATACAACGGGTCCGCCAACGCGCAGTGAATGTTTTCGGGCAGACCCCTTACTCCCGTTACATCCACTTTAATTACTCCGTCCCACGAGTCTACCTCATTGTACAGTTCTTCATTTTCTCCATTGTACATTATTACATATTTTTCTTTACAGGGTGGGGGTGGGTAAGTTTGAGGCTCCTGTGTTTTTGCGCTTGTTTTTGTATCGGTGGGCTATGAAGAGGGTTGGTGTCTGCAGGGAGTGGTTGGGGTAGCGTGGGTGTGGGTGGGAGTCGGGTTGGTGTGGAATGGGGATCGTCCTTTACAGCGTGTATCCTCTTTTTCCTTTTCCTTCTCTTTTTCCCCGCCGTTTCCCAGCTGGTATTTACCTCCTCCTCCTCGACGCTGGTACTGGTCTTTGTCTGTGGTGCTGCTTCACTCTCCTTCTCGTGCTTTTCCTCTGCCTCCACGGGCAGTGGAGCACCGACCACTTTCTCACTCGCTTATTTCTTTACTACCCACAAGGGGCTACACACAGAGGGGACAAACAAGGAGAGACAAACGGATTAAGTCGATTGTATCGACCCCAGTGCGTAACTGGTACTTAATTTATCGACCCCGAAAGGATGAAAGGCAAAGTCGACCTCGGCGGAATTTGAACTCAGAACGTAACGGCAGACGAAATACCGCTAAGCATTTTGCCCGGCGTGCTAACGATTCTGCCAGGTCCCCGCCTTTCTCACTCTCTTGCCTTTCTTTAGTCTTCACAGGTAGTGAAGTACAATCCGCTCTAATGTGAACTTTCAGGCCACATTTATAGTACCGCGGAATCCTCCCTTCCACTCTGACTTTCAGTGTCACCGTGATTGTTTCCACCATACTTTCAATATCTTCTGAGTTAATCTGTACCACCATGTCCAGACTCTGCTCGTGCCAGTTTCTGTAGGGTGTTCTAGTGGCCTGCAGGACCACCACCTTTTCTTCCATGCCTAGCAGTATGGCAACCACCAGTCAGGCTACATTCACTTCTGGTGGTATGTCTTCTACCCTAACCCTGGAAGCACGTCTCCCAAGGTAGAAGCACCACTTCGTCCGTTTTCAGTGGTGTGGTTGAGTGCAGTCTGGCGGTAACTATCTCCCGAAACTGCACTTCCACCGTACCGTACTTTCTTCCCCTGGCAAGGTAGGATATCTCTTGCTAGACTGGCCTCAACGCCTTTTCAACTTGTGCCTCCGACACCACTCCAATTTTTCTTGTTGCCACCGCGTATGCTCTGTAAACAATCGTTCTCTCTTCCTTAACTTTTAACACTTCTTTAGGGGAAGGGGGATACTTTCACGTCGTTCCCCTCTCTTTTAAGGCGGTGCTCCAGCATGGCCGCAGTCAAAATGACTGAAACAAGTAAAAGAGTAAGGAAAATATTGATTCGCTTAAAGAGATGTACGAAAATATTTTACTTGCCATGAGCGAGAGGTGGGGAGAGAAAGAGAGTGAGAGAGAAGAAAAGTAGGGAGAAAATGAGAAAGGAAGAAAGAGACGAAGAGGTGGTGAGAAGGTGAGAGAGAAAGGGTATGAGAGGGAGGGAGAAAGAGAGAGGGACGGAGCACAAGAAAGAAAGAGAGAGAAATAGAAACGAACCTGATGGCTGCAAACTAATTTCACTGTCACGAAAATAGGTTCATGTGAGCGTCTATTTTTAGCGTGTTTGATTGGTTAGTTTAGGACAGAGGTTCTCAACCAGGGCGATACTACCTCCAAAGGTTTTAGGAGACGGTGAGGTAACGTAATTGGCATACTACTTTTTACCTATAATATTAATTACGAAGCAGCTAATAATGATTATCAAAACATAATGAGATCTCATCAGACACAGAGAAGTCATTAACTTGCAATGTATAAAGTAATTTACAACTTTTGTTTATATTAATCTTTTTTTTTTTACCATTTCACTGTTAAAAGCTTATACAATCCATTTTGAGATTAAAACTTATAAATCATCATCCATTTTAAGTTAGTTTAATCGTGATACCTCACTTGCCACTTAGGTGGACGCTAGGCGTAACAATTATTTAAAAGTATGCACTAGGCATAACAATTACTTAAAACATGGTGGTGGGGCACTGCAAAAAGAAAATGAAAAACCAATGCTTTAGGATACCAATTTCAACTGTTTGGACACATGCTCATATCCGAAGGCTATCCACGCTTACAACACACCGGTATTCCAAGGTATACGTATTTACAAAATGTGCGAAATTTACAATAGCATTTTAGTCTTTTTTTTTCTACTCTAGGCACAAGGCCCAAAATTTTTGGGAAGGGGACCAGTCGATTAGATCTACCCCAGAGTGCAACTGGTACTTAATTTATCGACTCCGAAAAGATGAAAGGCAAAGTCAATGTCGGCAGAATTTATTTTAGTCTATTTTAAAGTTTAAAGATTCTGCACCTGTATTTTCGTTGCTAGGCAACTGGATTATATGTGGGTAACGAGACAATGGTTCGCAAATATCCAAACCCGCTTCACAATCAAATGCCACTTAGTTTTATAATTATTGTTTCTCTCCCTTACTGAATATTGCTTTCCTGTGTCGATTTGATTGTTGCGTTGTCGGCTGGTCTGTGGTGATGACTAATTGAGTTAAATGGAAATATGTTTCTTGGGTTACGTCAAGCAGTAACTGGACAACACCTGGGAACATTTAACAGATTTTATTACTGCACATAAAGTCAAACTGTATTGATCACTTAACAGCAATAATTACATACTGGGAGATATACGCTGTTTGGAGTTTACGGCACGCTACTGATACAGCAACATGTGGCTTGCCCAACATAACTGGAAACAATTGTGGTATATTCGTGATGACGGAGATTCCTGTCATCTATCTGCCATCTGCTTTAATCGTCTTCCTGGTTGTGGCAAGAATTGAGACACATCGCACAGCTGCGTCAACATTCTGCTATTAGGCTTAGCAGACTTCCTGCATCGTCTGGCTAGTGTGGAGGTACACATCGCTCAGCCGCCTTCTAACACTCTGTCACTGCAAAGAGTTAAGGCAACAAAAACGGCTTTATAAGAAGTTTCTACAAGATTGACTCACGCGACGGCTCCACGCTGATTGGTTGCTTACTAAACTGATCACGTGAAACCACTGTGGTTCGGTCGTGATGTATGACTGGTTACTTTGCGATTCGGTTTCGAATCACCGCTACGCCTGTATGTATTTGGGTCACCTGAAGTAGGCGTTCACTTCTCCGTGTTCTGTGTTTTTTTTCTCCTAAATTTTACTATACCCGATCTAAGATTTATTCATATCTAGAACAACTTCTCTAAATGATTCGAAATTTGAATTTTGGATCTTCAAAATATAAATCTTAGCTTTAGCTTTAGAATCCCCTGCGTTGCTCAGCATATTGGGCGGCAAACTTCCTCCACCGGTCGGCTGCTTCTCTTGCACATCCATTCCATTTAATGTTGACTAACTTCAGGGTATCTTGAAATATCCGCCGGCAAGTGATCTTCGGCTTGTTCGTTTTACGCTTGCTATCAAGTAGTGCCCAAGTCATGGCTGTTTTCGAATGTTGTCGATCGGCTAAGTGGAGAAAGTAGCCTAACAAGTAGAATCGGTGCAGTGCTAACGGGGTTAGGATATTTTCCAGATGTCCTTCATAGGTTTTTTTTTATTCATTCTAGGATCCTTTCATTACTTTTTGCACTTGTATCAGATGTACTCTTGATTATTTGTAAACAATAACCGGAATTTCGGCAGATTGAATAATAGTGTCAAAAAAATCTGACCAATGACTGTAAATGATTGTAAACGCTTTCCGGATTTTCGAGTGATGATGTCACTATATATTGTGCAATCAGATTTGTTCTGGAGCGTATAGAAAGAAGGCAGATTTACACAGACATCATTGGAACCGCAGTCTAACATTCCTGACAAATTCTCTCCACGACTCACGATTTTCCATTGCTCGTGGCAACTGTTCCTTACTGAGAGTTGATTGATAAATGTTCAAGCAAGTCTTCCTCTACTGCGTCCCCCGTGCGTTGGTTCCCACAATAGTAGCTTGTGTATAACTTCCTGCCTACTTCTCCAGCAATGTCCTCTGATCGTAACTGTCTTTGAGCAATTGTAGTTGTTATCTTGGGCTAGTTTCCATATAAACTTTCATTTGTAATACGTTGATGCTAGTTTATGATTTGTACAACCCTAAGCATTTTAGTGTATGCATCATCTAGTTTCTTCTCAAGTGCTTGTGTCGGGATCCATGTACCTGATCCATTCAACAACACTGACTCAGATGTCCTGAAAAATGACATTTTGATTTTTCTGGGTAGATCTGACTTCCATATCTTTTCCATTTTATTCAGGCTTTGGTGATTCTAATGTATGTGTTCTTTTCTTATGAACTTTTCCAGCTGCCCAATTAAGAAACTCATCATCGCGATTAGCACTACACCATCCAGTGTGACAAGATTTCCGTCTTCTTAGTTTAGTGACATGTACTCTGTCTTTCTAACATTTATGTGTTGACCAGTTTTCCTAGCAGAGAATTCAGTTTTGTGAAGAAGTTCTTGAGCTTGATCAATGGTATTTGATAAAAGAGCTGTCATCAGCAAAATTTGTATCATATGCAAGAGTTGGCGGATTTCTCTTACTCGGTCATTAACAATGGCATAATCGTGACATAATCAAGAGCGATTATGAAAAGATATGGTGTCAATGCGTCACCTTGAGGGGCACCCACTAGGATTTCGAACTCGGTACTACCATCAAGAGACTGAACTCGAGCTTCCGTGTTTATGTAGAGTGCAATTATAGCAGAAGCTATGGCATCAAACGTATAATCGTAATATACACCACAATGCATAGGGTTATATTACGTTTAAATTAGAATTTAATATGAAAGAAAAAAAATGGCAGGCTCGCACACATACCGTGTTTCTCCGAAAATACGATCTCCTCCGAAAAAAATTTACCATGATTTATCAGGATGTTTTTAATATAAGCCCTACCCCAAAAATAAGACCTAGTCAAAAATGCATCAGCTTGTTAGCAAGACAATGTGATGTTTGCAAAGTAAACCAACTACCGCAGCTTGGCTAAAGTAGTTGACTCCCTTGTCCCCCAGGCAAGATAAGTGAAAAAAGAAAGAGTTATTCCGTGGAGTACAAGGAAAGAATTATGGAAGAGTCTCATAACAAGAATCTTATGGCTTTCTGTAAGGAGATGTTGGATCTCCAACTGGTTCGAAAATGGCGAGCAGAGTATGATAATTTCAGCAGACAGGTGGATGAGGGAAGTGCTAAGAAGCGCAAGTGTGGATCAGGTCGACAACCGATATTTTCGGAGCTGGAAGATACCACCTCAGGATGAATTGCTGACAGAAGTACTAAGGCTTTGGTTGTACACAGGGCTGATATTCAAGAATTTGCTCTTACAATGGCACCACGGTTGGATATACCCCCAGAGATATTCAAAACATCACCTCATTGGTTGGAAAGCTTCCTTCGGCGATATGAACTCTCTCTAAGAAGATCGACAACACTGTTCAAGCTGGAGGATGCTGAGATTATTCAGCATGCACTTGCATTCAAGTCCTTCGTTGATGGCATCGACTTTTCTAAATACAATCTCTCCAATATAATTGCTTTGGGTGAGACTGCAGTATTTACGAGCCAAAGATCTAAAATAACAATTGAACAGACAAGTGCCTCGTCTATCTACGTTACCTAAACAGGTTACGTAAGTGCAAGAGTTACTTGTATTTTAGCAATTCGTCTTGATGGAACAAAAGTCCCACCGGTTATCACCACAAAAGGCAAAAAAGAGAAAATAGAACGAGTTTCGGACATTTAAGTTCTTGAAACAGAAAAGGCTTGGTGCATACAAGCTGTTGTAAGAAAATGGGTTGATTTAACTATGCCACTTGTTTTACGTGGTTCTCAAAGAGGTCTTTTAGTCTGTGATTCGGCTAGTACTCATCACACAAAAGATATGAAAACCTTCCTTTCTGAAAGAAGATTGACCACAATGATTCGCGCGGGAATAGCTTCATAACAAGCCCGTCAAAGATTATTTGCGGATGGAAGTGAATGAATATATCGAACCTAGAATGGAGAGAAATCAGCGTGGAAACTTCGTCAAACCCAACCTCCAAGAAGTCGTGAATTGGGTGAAAGAGTCATGGAATAAAATTACCGACAGTTGCGTTGCCAATGTACTACGACCAGGGTACTTGGACAAAAAGTGTTCATTTAAGGAAAATTATATTGCCAAACATGAGAGAGTGGGTCCATGATTATACAGGAAATGGATTTGCAAGAAATTCAGTCTGGAGTTCGGGGTTTGATGATTTATAACGATGCTCCAGAAGAGGACGAAATGTTTATACTTGACTAAAAACAATAAGCAAATAAATAAACTTTTGGTAACAGATAAAAAAGTCATGGAAAAAAAAACACAGGAAAAAAAATCACAGGAGTTTTGTTCAAAGGAGGGAGTGTTGTCCGAGGGGGTTTTGTCCGGATCCCATAAATAAATTGTGACTTTTTTCCTGTGACTTTATTACCGGCCACCATAAATTGATTGTGACTTTTTTTCCTAGTCAAAATTGACTTTATCACTGTGACTTTTCTCCTGCGACTTTATTACCTGTCACCACTAATATACATCACGGAATGAAACTTGAAATTTAGAAAAAAAAAAAAGAAAGAAAAATATGATGTGTGTTAGTATTTAAGTGAGCAAGCCCACCAATTGTTTTTCATATAATTGTAATCTACGCCAGAAAATTTCATGAAGAAAAAATCCATTTTTCTGGAAGTTATGAAGAAACAAAGCTAATCTCGGGAGAAATTATTTTTTTAACAAATCACAATATAAAAAGAATCTGCACCGTTTGGACCATCTTTGTAAAACATTTCATTCAAAAATATCCATTTTTCTAGATGTTATGAGGAAACAAAGTCAGTGAGGGCACACATGTGTAGGTATGCCTCTGTGTGTGTGTGTGTGTGTGTGTGTGTGTGTGTGTGTGTGTGTTTGCAGAAAATTAAATAAAATATATTTAAAATAAATGTATTTCGCACAATATTAAATAAATGTATTTAGCACAATATTGAGAAAGAAAACCTAAATTAAAAGGAAGCATTTATTTTTCTGAGAATAAACTGATAAATTTGACATGTGAATTTCCTTATCCACATTAAATAAGAACAGCAAATTCACATTAATTTCATTAACCAGGTGTCGCTTTAAATTTAAAATGTTACCATCTTGTCGTAGTTAATAAAGCGACCGGTATCGAACTATCATTAACTGACAAACTATAATACAAAAACATTGATGACAGAAATAAATGTAGGGGTGGCCTGCAGCAAGTTAATTAATGCAGTGCTTACGCATGTGCCAGTATAGAGCACCAGAATTCTAACAGAGCCTTTATTTTCCTAACAGATGATGAACTTCACTATTCTGCTAATAGTTTTGTCAGCTTTATTTCTACAACCAGTTAAGTCATGGTTGTTGACTGATATGATTATCGAAATGTTTTTAGGCTTCGTTGCTTTATTATTTCCGAGACAGTTCCTTAGCAAACAGGTTAGTAATTACCAAAATGCTACCAATGATTCTTTAAATACTTTGTTTTTAAATATTTATCTGTGAAACTAATAACTTCCTTTTATTTTTGTTATTGTGAATAACATGTTGAAACTTTCTTCGAGTTATGTATGTGTAGAGTTTAACTCTAGATGTTCCAAAGAAGCTTACCTGGGAATTACGTTATTCTTAAGAGTCACCTTCATTTTGAAAATGAAAGAAAATCTTCTTGATACAATAAAGATGGTAAATTAGTTTTTATATAATTTTTCTTCGTTACAAAGATTGAAGTACCCTTCCACACGTAAAATGCCTGTTCTAAATATCTATCCCTAATGACATCCGGTTAATGAAGGTGATATGAATTTGTTCTTATTCAATGTAAATAGATTCGCATATCAAATTTATCGTTAATACCTTCACGGTAATCTTATTTAAAGCCTAAAATGTTCGAGGCGTGTTCATATCGTAATTATATGTAAATAATGGGCTTCCAGGAATAAATGCCTTTTTCCAGTTCAAATTTTGTACGTTCCAATATTCTAATGTAGTAAATAATAACCATTTCGAAAATCTATATACGGACATTTATTGCAAATATACACAGATATAAGTAAAAATTAAACTGAATATCGTGCCCTACAACCGAAAAGAGGTGCAGGCATATAATATATTCCCCCACACGCACATAAGAGTTGCCCATAACTCAAGGAAAAACGCACTCTCTAAAAGAATTTTTGACTATTTATATTTCTATGTTGTCGAGTATGCTACGAAATTCGGGCTACTTTTTCGTGCGCCACCCTGTATATTCTTGGTTATAAACCAGGGCTGGTCCCAGGGTTGCTGGCGCTCCAGACAAGCTGAACTTCGGCATGTACAAGGTGACGGTCGTGAAAATTTCTTTGTCTTTGTTACGCTCTCCTTGGTGCCCTAAGGCAGGGGTTTTCAAACTTTTTGACTTGTGGACCCCTTTATATTTCAGGCGTTATAAACGCTTATGAAATTTATACATAAATATCTGCTTAAAATAACATATTTTTACATTTATTTATTTAACAGTATTTAACAAATAGGTTTATTGTCAATTATACACGCAGGATTTTTTTAATACATACTAAGTGAGAAGGATGTACTTGTTTGGCTTTGCACAAACTGTCAATTCTCGGAGATATTAATGACAAACATACATGTAAGTCACTTTCTGGAGCAAGTCTGGATCTGTATTTGTTTTTCAGATTGGTCAGTGCCGAAAATCCTGTTTCGCATAAATATGTTGTTGCAAGCGGTAGCAAAATCTTAATTGCCTTTCGAGATAACAATGGATACTCGGAGGCTACAGTAAGCCAGAATTTCGAAAGTGGTTGCTGCATAAAACTGATTTTCAAAGTTGTCGCATGAAATTTCAGCCAGTTCTTCCATGTCATCAGCTATTTCAACATTAAACGGATTTCTGATCCAGTCAAAATTTTCAATACTATCTGGAACATCTTTCGAGAAATATTTGTCCAAATGCTCACCTAGTGATATTAAATGTCGTTTAATATCTACAATTACCAAATCAACATTAACCGAACTATTGTTACTGAGATATTCGTCCAGTGTAGAGAACATATCTAAAGTTTTCTTACTAACTTTTGTAGTCCATATATTCAGTTTTTTCTTGAAGGCTTCTATTTTGTCACGACTAAATAAAATATTTGAATTTCTTCCTTGTAGAGATAAATTCAGTTCGTCGAATATATCAGCCAGATAAGCAACTTGGCAAAGCCAAATTTTCTCAACCATTATCGAAGCCAGTTCAGCATTATAATCACTCAAAAACATCAACAGTTCTTCTCTAAGTTCAAATAAACGCTGAATTGTTTTACCTCGTGAAAGCCATCTTACCTCTGTATGAAGCAATAGACTTGAATGTTCATCCCCCATCTCACCACAGAGTATTGCAAAGAAACCACTATACAGTGGTCTTGTTTTAATGAACATGACAAGACTTCGGACAAAGAACCATCCATTTTTTTGGCAACCAGAGCTTCTCGATGAATGGGCATAGGATAGCAAAATAGAAAATCTTCAAGCATTTCACTTTCCCAACAATATCGCACATACACCATAAGTTGAGATTCACTGGTAATATCTGTGCTTTCATCAAGTTGTAATGCAAAAAAGCTTGTTTTCACTTTGTCAATTAACTGAGATTTTATATCTTTTGACATATCTTCTATTCTTCGCGCAATTGTGTTGTCTGACAGTGGCACAGCTTTCAATTTCGCTTAGGGCCTAAGCGACTTCCTAAGTTGCCGGTCCTGCTTATAACCGGTCAGAAAGTTACCATTGGTTTCATGTCTGCTATTGCACAGACGCAATAGTAAGTATATTCGGTAAATTTTTACAAGTACACCCCCACGCGGTTCTCTATGTAAAAATTTACTGCATATTCTAGGTTATGGCATAACCGTGTATTAATTTGATTTACCATCCATATTTATATATAAAATACTACAATTAGCCGTCATTTTTGACAGCACGGAGTCAGCGAGTGTATATATATATATATATATATATAATGAATATAAATAAAACGTGATTTTTTTTTCGCGTGTGTAATGGCGTTCCTTAGGAGTGTCATGTGTAATATATTTTTCCTTTCTATATATTATGACCCTTCGTGGCTTAATAAAGAAACTATATCTTATGTGCAAGTGATTTATTGTTACTAGTTTCGATGCATTAAAAAATTTAAAATATTGCAATACTATAATGATTTTGCATAGCTTACAGTGCATAATTCCAATTGTTGTTTTATAATACTCTTAGTAGTGGTTCTCAAACGCTCCACTGTGTCGCACTGTGTTGCTAGGGATGTCTTGGTATGCTGTGGATTTTAAAAAATATACTCGATGTTGATTTGACATAACTACAGAACTGTGCCCTCACCTCATTGTTTTGACAGTTATGAAGAAGCGAAGTCGGGGAGGAGACACACTTGTGTAGGAATACCTAGAATTTATTTCCTCGTAACTCCCTGAAGAATAGACATATCAGGTCATCCCATAAGTCCTGTCCTAATTTTGAGTAAAGAATACAAGTGATCGAATGTTATATTTAATTGAAATTTAATCATCAATGTATTTTCACTGATTATCTATGACTTCCTTCCATCTATTTACAAGCTTTTTAATCCCATCAATGTAAAACTCTTTTGGTTTCAAAGCGAAGAACTCCGAAAGGTCAGTTTCGACCTCCTTCTGGCTTGCGAAAGTTATGTCCCACAAATGATTCTGTAAACTACGAAACAAATGGTAGTCTGAAGGAGCAAGGTCGGGAGAATAAAGTGGATAAGGAATTTTTTCCCAACCAAGCTCTTCGATTTTCTGTGATGTGATCTTTGAAGTTTGGTGTTGCGCATTGTCCTGGTGAAACATCACTCCTTTTCGATTCACTAAAGCGGGTCTTTTTTTCTTCAAAGCTTGGTTCAAACGATCTAATTGCTGGCAGTAGACTTCAGCATTGATTGTTACATTAGGTGGTAATAATTCAAAGTGAATTACTCCTTTGTAATCCCACCAGATAGAGAAAAACCTTTTCCCATGAAGTTCCCTTCTCGGTTGTGGTTGAGCTTTTTTCCCCTTTTACCAAACCACTTTACGACGTTTAGCATTTCGATAGTAGGTCCATTTTTCGTCACCAGTCACAAGTCTATCCAAAAAGGGTGAAATGGGTTCGCGAGAATGGAGAGAAGATCAGATGTCAACTTGGGATTTGTGGTTGCTTTCGGACAATTCATGAGGCACCCATTTTCCAAGTTTAGGAACCTTTCCAAGTTGTTGAAGATGACTATGAACAGTTGTATGGTTTGAACTAAGCTTTATTGCCAATTCTTGAACTGATAATGCAGGATTTTCTTCAAGAAATCCCTCAAAGAGCTCATCAAACTCAACTGGACGTCCTGTTCGATCTTTATCTTCGAGGCTGAAATCTCCACTAATGAATTTTGCAAACCATCTTCTGCAAGTTCTTTCATTCAAACATTCTTTCTCATAAACTGAGTGTATGTTTCGAGTCGCTTCGGCTGCAGAGTTTCATGTGTAATATATTTCATGTGTAATATATTTCATGTGTAATATATTTCATGTATAATATATTTTGTGTGTAATATAATGACTTTGTTTCTATGAAATTTTTTACAAATACCTTTTAGATGGTGTAAACTCAAATGCTCTTTGGATACTTCCATGTTAGAGTTTTTAATCAAAGAAATTTTAATTCTATTATTCTGTAAAATAATATCTAATTAGTTTAACTGTACACAAATACATAAAAATAATTTTTAATACCATTCGACATTCTAAAATACAATTAAATTTCATTCGATTTTAAAATAAAGTAAAATTGGACAGAACTTATTTTCTACAAATACGTTTCACATGGTGTTACGATTATATCGAAATTTATTGCAAAAATGTTTTCAGAGCTGGGTAAGACGAGTTACGAATAACTAACACATTTGACTTTGTTTCCATAACCTTCAGAAAACGGGTATTTTTAATGACATTTTCTACAAATACATTTCAGATGGTGTACGTTACGAGACATATCGACACAAGTATATCCCCACCTCATTTGTTTCTTCATAGCTTCTAGAAAAATAAATATTTAAAAATTTTCTGCTAATAATGTTCCAGAAAGTATAGATTCTGACTATATCGGAATCTGTTGAGAAAAAGGTTTTCTTAGGGTGAAGAAAGAAATTTCGGAAGGCGAAATTCTGCTTTACGCACAACATATAATCCCTTATTATTTTTTAATGTTTTTGGAATTTTATTTTCGGAAACATTTTGTAAATGTTTGTTCTACACACAGGAATTCATACGACTATGCAAAAAATTGTTTTCCATTTTTCGAATCTTTAAAAAAAAATCAGTTTAAAATAAGGACAGTCCGAACTTTTGGCTTAAATCACAACAATGGACCATTAAATGTGTTTATGGAGAGAAAAATATGGATAAACACGTCAGAATGACAAACGATGTGTGGTGGTCGGGAGACGTGGAATAAATAACAGCAGAATTCCGCCTTTCGGAAATTTCACACGAGTTGGTTTTGTTTCCTTATAACTTTCTGAAAAATGACTTTGTTTCTATGAAATTTTTACAAATACATTTTAGATGGTGTAAATTATGATTATGCGGGAATTTAATATGAATAAAGAAATTGTTAGGGCTCGCACCCATAC
>NC_142944.1:23792259-23872136 GCF_046866305.1 Octopus bimaculoides | reverse complement strand
ATAATTCTTCTCTTAGATCCTTAATCTCTCTCCCACTGTTCTTTCTTCTTCTCTCTCTCTCCCTCTCTCACTATTTCATCACTATAAATACATAGACACAGGCACTCTCTCTTTCTCTTTACTTTTCTCCTGACACAATCTTTCTCTCTCTTCTCTATTTCTTGTCTTCACCTCTCTCTCTCTAACACAGTCTTTCTTCTCTCAGACCCTCAACCTTTATCATAAATACATACCCCCCTCTCTCTCTGTCTTTTCACTTCTCTCTATCACAACGTCTTTCTTCTCTCAGCCTCTCAAATAGACACGAACATTCTCTCTCTCTCTCTCTCTCCCTCTCAACCTCTCAAACAAACACGAACATTCTCTCTCTCTCTTTTCTCTATCTCTCTCTCTCTCTTCCTCTCTTCTCTCAGCCACTCAATCTCTCTAAATATAGACACTTTCTTTCTCTATTTCTTCACTACCCTCCATCACATTGTTAAAATTAAAAATAAAAAATTAAAAATTAAAAAATAGATAGATAAATTAATAAATTGACCACAAAAATGTCCAGAACCTGGAGAAGCATGGAATTGGCATTGTTTTTGAGAGCCTGGCGCTGTGCTGAAGGAGAAAACCCAAATAATATAATCACTGCTACACTGAAGAGCAATGGTTACACGAGAACATTAGCACAGATAGAACGATAGAAGCAGGAGTTTACACGTTCCTATGCTCTCATAAGATCCCATATCAGCACCCTTGATGCCATCTTTGATAATAATAAACACAGCAAAGATGACAAGGATGGAGGCACGGATGCAGATGAGAATGTCACCCCCACTCAAGAAAACAAAGAAGATTCAAGCGAGAAACCTGCTCGGAAAGTAAACCCGAGTGAAAGTGCCCCTACCACCATCAAAACGAAAAACCATGGAGGTGAAAGGGTCAAGAAAGAAGAATTGAAAGCAGGAAAAACCAAAACTAAAACAAAAGATGAAACAGCCAAAGAAAGAAGCAGACCTGAATATCCATATAACAAAAAGGATAGAAAGAGACAGCACACACGAATGTGCAAATTCTGTTTGAAAGGTGTCTGCTGGCATGGAGAGGAAGGTGCAGGCTGCCGTTTTGCACACCAAAGACCCTGCCACATAAACATGAAACAAGGCAGAAAACACCAGCCAAAAGGGAAGGATTACGCACCACCTACTCCAAAACGGAGGTACGCAGATGTAGTGCGTGCTACAGACCAGACCTATCAACAACATGTTGAAAGGGCAGCGGCTGAACATGGCGCAAAAGATGGTACAGCAGCTGACCTGGCTACAATCGCACAGATGGGACTATCCCCAATACATAAGACCACCACAGCAAATAGACCCAGGATGGGCACCACTGGCAACAACACACACATCACATCGATGCTCTTACTGAACATCAGAGGACTGTTATCACTTAGTAACAGGACAAAAATCCCTTTCTTGAGAGACCTTGTTGCTTGCAGTCAAGCCTTATGCATAGCACTTACGGAAACCCACCTGAAACCAGATATAGGAAATGCAGAAATACACATACCACAGTATGTTGTATTACGGACTGACAGAAAAGAAAGGAGTCATGGTGGAGTTGCTATGTACATCTGCGAAGACCTCACACCCCAGGTCCTTTTGTCACACTCAAATTCAGTATGTGACACGCTAATTGTACATATAAGACAACACAATGTAGTTATATGTGCTACATATCGCCCTCCAGAAGCTCCAAATCATGTAGGCAAGTTTGAAGACTGCCTTACAAAAATAGAAGAAGTTCTGGACACATTAGAACAACACGTAAGTGTACTTCTTATGGGAGACTTCAATCTGCCCAATGTCAGATAGCCCGAGGGCCTTTCTCTCCCAGGAATGACGCGGTACGAACAAGGGCAGGTGAATTCCCTCCTGAACCTTGCCAACACTTTGTACATGGAATAAGTGGTACTCCAACATACTGGATCTCTGCTTCACAAATAATATGGATCTCATCCATAATGTGAAAGTAACACCGACGCTACTCTCAGATCACAACATCGTAGAGCTGACCATGTACGGACCAAAGGAAGCCATGGACATGCAGCCTACAAGAAACTCTCAGAATCTTTCCAATTTGAACTTCAATAAGGCAAACTGGAAACAGATTGAGAAAGAGATCCTCAAACAAAACTGGCCTAAATGTCTCTCCTCACCGGACATCGACATGAAACTTAAACAATTCATGTCTGTAATGCAAGCTATATGTTACAAATGTGTCCCTGAGAGAAATGCCACTGTACACAAGAACAAAATCCCCAGGGAGAGGAAAATTCTTATGCGACGGCATACAGAAGTTTCAAATCACCTAAACAAACAAATTGAAAGCAGTGAAAAGTCCCACCTGAAAATACAACTGCTGGAGATTGAAAAAAATCTGCAACTCTCCCACGAAAAAGAAAGAGCAGACAAAGAAGCCTGGGCTATAGACAATATAAAATCTAACCCCAGAGCTTTCTACAAGTTTGCCAATGAAACAGCTTCAGTGCACTGCAGGATAGGGCCACTACTTGAAAAAGATGGTGCACTAACAGGAAACCCAAGGAGGATAAGTGAAATACAAAATGATCAATTCAAAAGTGTTTTCACTCCACCCCTAGGGCACTTTCAAGTCAGCAATCCAACTGACTTTTTTACCACTGCAGATATAAAAGCAGAGGCAATGATGATTGATTACATCGATATAAAGGAAGACGATGTAATAAGGGCTATAGATGAATTGAACCCAAACTCAGCTACTGGCCCTGATGGATTCACAGCAATCCTTCTAAAGATATGTAAACGAGTCCTAGCAAGACCACTGCAGTCCCTCTTTCAGAGCTTCCTTGCATCTAGCAAACTCCCAAGAAAACTGAAAGAGGGGAAAATATGCCCTATTCATAAAGGAGGTAGCAGAGCGGAGGCCAAGAACTACAGACCTATCTCTCTCACCTCACACATCAGCAAGGTCATGGAACGAATAGTCAGAAGAAAACTAATCGCCTTCCTTGAAGAAAATGACTTGCTGCCTGACACCCAACATGGTTTCCGACCAGGAAGAAGCTGCCTGACTCAGCTCTTACAACACTATGACTGAGTGCTGAAACAGCTACTTAACCACTCAAATGTGGAAGTGATATATCTCGACTTTGCAAAGGCCTTTGATGTTGATCATGGAATGATATGTCACAAACTGCGTGATCTCGGCATAGTTGGAAAATTGGGAGAATGGCTTCATGACTTCCTGAAGGATAGAAGTCAGGTGGTAGTAGCCAATGGGGCCACCTCCAATGACACACAAATAGTGAGCGGTGTTCCGCAAGGCACTGTTTTCGGACCATTACTGTTCATAATGGCCCTCTCAGACATGCCCACAGCCACACAGAGAGCCACAGTCACAAGTTATGCAGATGACACAAAAGTCTCACAGGTAATACAGAACCCTGAACACACTATGCACCTGCAATGTGAGCTGGATGAAATATACAAGTGGGCTGAAAAGAATAACATGCAGTTTAATGCTGAAAAGTTTCAAGCCTTATGCTATCAGCATGCAAGACTAAATGCAGAACCCATTAAATACACTGGACCTGGAGGGACTGCAATCCCAGAGGCAGAGACAGTGCAAGACCTGGGCATTTACATGAGTAATAATGCATCCTTTCATGTTCATGTTGCTAAATTGTCAATGAAATGCAGGCGACTGACCGGATGGATTCTAAGGACTTTTAGATGCCATTGCATAGTGCCAAGGACTCCAAATTTGCCATCAAGATGTAGGACAAGATACTGCAATAGCCTGGGCTTCAAAGGTCCACATTTTGTAAATATATATATATATATATATATATATTTATTTACTTATCTATATATTTATTTATATATATATATATATATATATATATTTATTTACATATGTATATATATATTTATATATATATATATATTTTATTTACATATGTATATATATATTTATATATATATATATATATATTTATTTACATATGTATATATATATTTATTTACATATGTATATATATATTTATTTACATATGTATATATATATTTATTTACATATGTATATATATATTTATTTACATATGTATATATATATTTATTTACATATTAATATATACATATATATATATATATATATATATATATATATATATACATAACAATTGCAGCGTGGAAGGTGTTTATAAGCCATTTAAAATAACACACAAAACCCGTTAGATTCACTTCAACATTTAAATTTAATTTGTCAATGTGATGCAGCACAGAATTTTGTCAGTGAACAGGTCGCGGTCTCAAAGCAACGAAAATATTTTGACAAATTAAATTTAAATGTTGAAGTGAATCTAACGGGTTTTGTGTGTTATTTTAAATGGCTTATAAACACCTTCCACACTGCAATTGTTTTCGTTCCAGCACACAATCTCAGATCAGGTCACTTGCTATGCAAGTGCATCTCTGTAATATATATACATATTTACATATATATATATATTTATTTACATATATATATATATTTATTTACTTATTTATATATATATATATTTATATATATATATATATATATATATATATATATATATATATATATATACATATATATATACATATTTACATCATCATCATCATCATCATCGTTTAACGTCCGCTTTCCATGCTAGCATGGGTTGGACGATTTGACTGAGGACTGGTGAAACCGGATGGCAACACCAGGCTCCAGTCTGATATATATATTTATTTACTTATATACATATATATATATATATATATATATATATATATATATATATATATATATATATATGGTTTATACTAGCTACCTCGGTTCCCTACGACAAAGGTAAGGATTTTTGTCCTCTTTGTAACTTGGAACTTTTCTATATCCTGTTCTCCAAGAATCGCCTAGTTAACCAAATAACTCAGAGGGCGTATCGTTGTCAGCACTTCAAGAAACATACCTTCTTTTATTACCGTTAACTCCATCATTCCAACTAGGTTAGGTTTTAAGCATTATTTTTGTTTTTTTCTCACTAAATGTCCTCTAAATAATATCTACTTCTACATCCACCATCACTTGTCTTTTATTTTCCCCTTCTATAGTTGATTAAGTAATTTCCTTCCCAGTAATGCTACTTGAGTTGCTTTGTACCACTAGTTGCTTTGCCTTATATCCGACCTTCTCCTTATAAGCATGTATATTGTTGTTATTATTATTTCTCAACAAAATAACCTGTACCTCGTTCTTCCATTGATTAGCGCTAACATCAGCATATTAATATTTCACAGGGTAATGATGTTTCATTTATCATGTTTACATTCTTCACTTCAAATCAGTATGTTATTAATCTTAATATTTTAATAATATATATATATGTATATATATATGTATGTATGTGTGTGTGTATGTGTATGTATATATATATATATATGTGTGTGTGTGTGTGTGTGTGTATGTATGTATGTATATATACATGTATGTATATGTGTGCATATATGTGTATGTGTATGTGTACATATATATATATATATCTATTTCTGCCTCATTCACCACTAGTTCTTTATTTTCCCCTTCTACAATTAGCTAAGTAAATTCTTCTTAGTAATGTCACACAGCGGTAACTTCAACTAAGTATTTCCTACCTTCTCCTTGTAAGCATGCACATTATTATTTCTCCTATAAATATCCTACCTTGTTTTACCATTAACTAGCGTTAATATCCGTATAATAATATGATATCTTACTAGGCTATGATGCTTTATTTATTTTTATATTTACTTTCTTCACTTCATATAAAGTATGTAATTAGTTTTTTCCTTAAATAGAAAATGTTTAATTTGATGAACTCCCTTAGTTCTCTCCCTTCCTGCATTTTTGACTTAACAATTAGCTCACGATTTTTAGTTTTCTTTATTTACTGTGATATATTTGCCTTCCTTCCCCCATTTCAATCATTTAATTTAAACCTTTAGCATTACATTTACAGCCCCCTCCCTTTATAACTCTATGTAAACAAGCGTTCTTATTCCTAACGCCCATGGAATAATATTATTGTTCCCTTTATATCTCTATGTAAACAAGCGTTCTAACGGTCACTTGGCCATGTAACATCTTAGCTCGTAAGTTACCTCATCATTTCGCATTTGTCTTGCCTTTATATGTTGATTCTCTGAAGATGAATATATGTGGAATTCCAGCAGCTCTTACTTTGAAAGAGAGCTCACATATATTTTGAAACATGTGTAGGAATTAAAGGAACTTTTATTTATATGCGTTTTGCTCCATTTATTGTTATATATATATATATATATATATATATATATATATATACACACACACACACACATACATACATACATTCACAGCAGGTTTCTTTCAGTTTCCATCCGTCAAATCCCTTCACTAAGCTTTTGTTAGAAGGCACTTGCCCAAGGACCAAGGTGCTATGCAATGAGATTGAACCCATAAGCATATGGTTCAGAACATCTTACCCAACAACCGTACCTATGCCTCATATGAAATATGTTTAATTTATCTTTTTCTGCTGGAATACAAAAGACATTGCAAATGAGAGCTATCAAAAGTCACAGCCTACCATTTTAAACAGTAAAAATACTTACAAATGTTGTGAACTTGTCCATGATAAACATAGCATGATATGCAAGTGTGAGGATTTGGATTTTTAGCCCCTGCAAAGATGAAAATATAAAGAATGAGGGAGAGAAAAAGAGTGTGAAAGTGAGTCAACACATTGTTCAATCAATCACAACAGAAATGCCATATTCTATTTAGCTTCAATGGCACAAACATTTTCCGTTAAAAAAAAATTTTTCCTTTTTTTTTTTTACTGGTGAGTAAATACTTCCAATGCTTCCAGTAACCATGGATTTGTAGCAGAGTAATCTGTCAGCCAGCCAAACTGAGGCAGTCATATGTGTTGTGATCAGAGACACAATAATAGCAAGGTCTGAACTCACAATTGCTGGGTATAATTTAACTTAGTTTTCTTTTTTGCAAAATAAGAGTTTGTTAGCCCCAGCCATGAAGATGCAATAACTTACAAGTCAATTTAACTGATGATCATGGCAAACATATCAATTCTTGAAAAGAATGGAAGTCAACTCTAGAATTAAGAAAGATGAAAATAAAAACTAATTAAACTAGCATTGTTTTAACAACATCACTAAGTGCTGAATATATTAACAATAAATATGGTGACCAAGTCCATATATGGCTTGTTTAAAAATAATTTATAAAATGAAGCCACAAAATCTCTAAAGGATTAAAAGCATTTAGAAAACTAGGTTAACTCACCAAAATACGACTCCACAGTATTGTTCCAATAACAGATTCATCCTTGCTCATGCGACATTTGTATAAAACAAAAGATGCCCCAACATGAATGGCTCCATATATCCGCATTAAAGCTAAATGTGATGCTTCTATAGGCGTCCCTTCACTCACCTAAAATAAAATATAGCTACAAATTATATAATACTTGTTAATTATAATTTTTCATAATGATTTTGACAACAAATCACTAACATTTTAAAATTAATATACTGAACAACCAATAAACTATGTAAATTTTTAGAAAATGCACATACAAAAAAATAAGAAAATCTTATTTTACTAAATTTGAATATTTGCAAATATAAATGTAGAATTTACAGGAATCAAGAATCTTCATAACATGAAAAGTTTTGGTTTTGAAAAAAGCATTAATCTTCACTGAGTTAACTGTCACATTACTAACAAGAACTTTGTCAACTTTGTACAATAGCAAATCTTAGGTTGTATTTTTTTTTTTTTACTTCTTGAACATGGGTGTATAGTTGAGGTGAACTAGTATATATGGCTGGGTAAACATGGTTACATGGCTGGATTGAACAAGAATATACTTAGGCATTAATCACTGTCAAAAATAATTAAATACCAAATACGAATATTAGAATACTTAAATATTAACTTGGACAGATGGTAAAGTTGCAGCTTACCAACCTTAACAGTCGATAACCTGTTATCCTTCACCAGGACAGGGCTCTGTTAGGGGCCACTGCACTAAACAAACATTATCTCTACATGTTAAGTAATGAATTTTTTTCAGTAAATGTCACCCTGTAGTTGCTCTGCATTCTAAAAAAAAAAAAAACTCTGACAGTACTAAAGAAAAAAAAAATTACACCCATTCTCTGTCTCCCTTGTGATCTTGACTTCAAGATTATAAAACAGGTGAACTTGATGTAGCTGATGCATGCTTGGAACTTCATTTAACCAATGTCTACATAACAGATTTTTATTACATTCTAATCACATTGTTGGATACGTAGGTTTTCACCAATGTAGGTTTTCTAAGAGGAATTTCAACCATGTTTCGTGGTCTGCTACCACAACAGCTCCTTTATAGGATCCAGTTAGCTCAAGACATCATCAGGAGGAACCACGTCCGGTTTCGGCCCCTACTCCTCTACCGTTTTAACGTGGCGGGGCCACCCCCTTTCGGAGGTGTCTTCGGCTCTGGTGTTGGGTGCATGTCTTCTTTCACTGTTTGTGACTGTTCTAATTCAACTGTGGAATGTCCCTCGCTATGGTTATTTTCCAGGAGGTTCTGGCCACACGTCTTATGGTTTATCAACCTGCGTTGTTGAATTACTTTCTTCCAACATACCTTCCCTTGGTGGATTAGGATCCAGTTAGCTGAAGACATCATCAGGAGGAACCATTGAACAAACATGTATTAATCACTGTTTCTTAAAATAACCCACTCCTCTACTATTTCTAAACCCATCTCAGTTGGTATTACACTTTTTTTTATATCCCCTCATTTTGCTATTCAGCCTCCAACCCACAACTTGCAGTGTACCTATCATTATATTCATTTCTCTCTCTTGTACCATCCCAACGTTTTCCTCTTTATACCCATATTTAGACCCTCTTGGCAGTCACTCCAATTCAAGCTGAATCACATTTGCCTTGTAATGAATGGTGAAACAGACTCCTCAGTCATAGTTGCCTGAGTAAAGTGGCTGGTGTTTGAATGGAGACATTCAAACACCAGCTACTATTTAATCATATCAAATACATGACAACTGCTCTAATACTCTTCTTCTTCATTTTGGTCGTCTCTCAAGGTTGAGAAAGACAATTCCACAATTTCTTGCTGAATAACCTGCACAGATAATATTGTTTACAGTGACCAAATGTTTATGCTATACATTAGTTTATTCCCTCCATCAGATCGACATTGCATGTACAGTTGCATGGTGTGCAGAGCAATGTGAGGTGAAGTATTTTGTTCATGAGCACAAAGCATCACCTGGTCTGGGAATTGAAACCATGACCTTACAATCTTCGGTACAACACCGCTAATCACTAGACCCCATGCTCTCTCTAATATTGGTGCTACAATAAAATACACCCAGCATACTGGTTTGTGAAAGGAAGGGCATCCAGCCAAAGAAAAATGGAACAAGTGACTTGTCAAAGGCAGTAACTTGAAATTAAAACTAACTCGGACTGTGGTGACCCGTCCAACACATGCCAGCATAGAAAGCAGGCATAAAACAACTATGAAAAAGAAACTTGATTACTTAGTTAAGATCAACTGCTGAAGGAGAAGAAGTAAAAATCTATTGCATCACCCAAAAAAACTAATACTTTATCAATGGTAAATAGATGAAAATCTAATGACGGCCTTATCATGATTTGAACCATAAAACTTGTAAATAAAGGAAATAATCTAGCTTTCAAAATACATTAACAAGTAACCCATTATTTATGGACCAGGATACTTATAAATGTAAAAAGAAAGCGAGACAATTTTAATATTCATAGGGATTGGGCCAAAATGAGAATTTCTGATTTCTCATCCCCCGTTTGCTTGAAACCACTACATTGTAAGTATTGCATTGTCATTTTGTACTTTAGCACCATGTTTAGGAGTAAAAATTGGCCAGCATAACTGTTGTTGAAATTACGAGAGTAACAAGTACATTCTTTTTTTTTCAAAGAAATCTTTTTCTCAACTTCGACTCGATTGTAATCGAGGTTATTAATAAAATATCTGGATAATTTTTGGTGCTTAACAATTAATATTTTTTTCTCTGCTAAATTCCAAGTGAATTTTTTCCTTACACTAATGCCATAATTTTCAAGAGAGAGGGAGAGGTCTAAAGTGGGGTAAAATTAATAATGACTTATTTCAATAATTTCTTCTTTAACTACATGGTGTGTAAATATATCAGGAAGAAAGCCACTCTAGCAGATTGTGAAGAAGCTATAGAGAATATTTTATGTTGAGTTGTGTTTTGTTATTTCATATCGTGAGTCATTTTTCCATGATCTTTCATTTGACCTAGATATTCTAAATTTTTGGTGCATTTCTGATGTCTGAGGATGAACATTGATGTGCATGAGTCTTTTTTCAAATATATTCCTAGAGAATTGAAGTAGCAAAGTTACCATATTTTGTGTTACTTATTTTGCCTCATCTAAATTATACTCAAAGAGAATGGAAATAATTTTCTGAAACAGTGTTCTGAATATGCTGTAGTATTTTTGATGCATTTGCTTAGCTGATGTAGGTTTTGTAAGGTAGTGAACATATGTGAAAAATTACTTTTCTCTAAGTCAAAAATGGAGTAAACATTACTCATTGTGTCCTATTCACCCTGCCTGCTACATTAGTTTTAATACAAAGTCTTCTTTTCTTTCACTATTTCAAGTGCTGATTCAACGAAGCATATTAAATATTCATAACATAAAGCCGGTTTTACAAGTTCTACACATGTCTGTTCCTGTACTTGTTCTATTAGGTCATTCATTCTTAAACAATCAATATGACTTGATCAGAAAGGGAGATATGGATAGGGACAATGACCTTTTTCAATATATCTGAGATTAGTAGGAGAGAAGGGAGTAAGTTAGACTGGAGATTGGTTTGAATGCTTGCAAGAGTGGACTGAGTTAAAGCACCCATGACCTTTGACAGCAGTGTTGCTGTCAGGATCACTAGAACACTCAGGAGGAGGTAATCGCTGTTAAACCATTTTTTAAAACTGCTTCTATTGGATGAGAAATTTAGAATCTCTTCAATAGTGTATAATGTAAATAAAATTGTTTTAACTAAAAGATAGCTAAAAGAAAAAGATTACTGTTTATTCATTCAGTTCAAAGGATACTGAGAAATATAGTTAAATAACTGATCCAATCAGTTTTTGTATAATCTACGCCACATTTCATCCATATGGCTTAGTAAAAATAGTTTGCAGGTCACACATTTTAATTAATAATTTACTTAAAAGTCTACTGAAAAGAAATTTCTAAATTTCTCATTTAGATTTTAGTCATTTTGAAAAATGGTTGAATTATGATTACTTTCCCCCTTATTCTTCTTTAGATTCTAATAGTAAGGAGTACCTACTCAACATTCAAGTTGGGCAGTAAAATATGGAAGTCATCAAAATAAGTAAACTCAGAAATAGTAATCATTCAGACAAAAGTCTAAATTGACACATGCTAAATTTATCTTAGATAAGATTTTCTTTCAAGCTTTCTCACTTGAGTAGGAGAAGATTTTCAAAATATCTTGAGGAATATAAATGAAACAAATAGTGAAAACAAGGAACAAGATAGGTATCTACATCATTTCCCATTCAATATGAGAATAATTTCATTCAAAATGAGAATAATTCCAATCAAAATGAGAATATCAAAAATAAGAAGGCAATCTAAAATATACAGTATTTTTGCGTCATATTGTTCCATTTATTGTCAATTTATTCACCAAGTTTATTTCTTTACTATTTATTTCCAAAAATCATATTACACACTACAAAAGTTAAAGCATTGTAGATAACAACAAAATTGATTCAACATAACACTAAAATATCACATCATTGAGATTCAATGCATCATCCACATTTGCTTGAATACTTGCAATAGAATTTGAGCATGTATTTGGTGTTATTTATTCTATTGCTTCAACAACTAGTTGTTCATGTGCTGTTAGCCTATGCTCCTTAATTGTCAATTCACTATGTGTTACTGATAAAATATCATGAAGTTTATTCACCAATTCACGTTTGACATAACTTTTCACTATTGACCAAATTTGTTCAATTGGATTGAACATGGGACTGTAAGGTGCCATTCGTAAAACTTCATGCATTGGAAATCTATCTTCATTAAAAACTTGCTCCATCTCACAATGACATGGGGCATTATCAATTACCATAGTTACTGATCTAGCAAATTGACTAAATGCCTTGATTAGGCAACACCTCGTCCATTCTTTGGCATTCTCTTTTTCAAATGAGCCCCATTTGAATTCATAGTGAACAAGACCACCATTTCCAATATAGCAAATAATATGAACGTTTGCTCCTTTTGAACCAGCTGCAACTGTTGTGCATCTTGTTCCTCGTGAAGCTTGACCTTCACATCTTGAGATATGAATATTAAAATTGCTTTCATCCATAAACAAAATTGGTTTGTTTATGGCTTGATATTCAAGCAAATTTAAGACAAAATTTCTACACTTATTTTTCTTTTTATATTCTCAAGACAATTTGGTCTTTCAGGTTCATTTCTTACATTTTTCAATGTGTACATCAACGAATCCAAATGCCTAGCGACTGTTTGCTTTGATATATATTGAGTTCAAATTTCTACCGTACTGTGCTACAAATTTCACCAAGTGTTATTTTAGGATCATTTTCAATTAGTTCAGTAAAATAATTTTCATGTGCTTCAACTACTTTTGAATAAGTTTTACCACCTCTTTTATCCTCCTTATCTCCTTTGGCAGCTGTCGATTGTGGTACATTCAATTCTGTGGTTAATCTTCTCCAATCACGGCAAGACTTCCTTTTGTACTCCCCACACACATACACAAAACACCCGTTTTTGGCTAAAGAGAATATGAATCTACAGAAAAACTGGCAAAAATTGGCATTTTGAACCCCCACCCTAATTTCTTCATTTTTAACTTTTTTCAGAAAAAAATTTTTGGCACTGTCATGGTATTAGCTGTCAGAAGTGAAAGTAGAAAAATCTGACAAGGAACGTTACTGCTGGTTTGAGTTGATTCTTTGGCTACTGACAGCTAGACTGGCCGGAGCGAGCTATCTGTCTGTCTGTCTGTCTCTCTCTCTCTCTCTCTCTATCTATCTATCACTCGAAAGTTATTGGAACAAATTTGACACCTATATCCATGCGTTTGAAAACACACAGAGTATAAGGGTACTACTAAAGCAGAGTGGTCCCGAACGCGCAGTCGCGCGTCCGCGCTAGCTAGTCGTGAGTGGTCGATCCTATTATTTTTAAACTTCAAACTTCATTTGTTTTCTATTTTGATAAATTCTCTTAAAAATTATATTTATATATTTTAAATAATTTGCAATTTCAGAAAATATATTTTTATATTAAATTTGCGTTTTCTAATCTGATAAATTCTACGGACACAAACAGAGGTGAACGAGTGATAGATAGATCGATAGATAGATAGATAGATAGAGAGAGAGAGATAGTGAGATAGACAGACAGACAGACAGATAGCTCCGGCTAATCAGTAGCCAAAGAATCAACTCAAACCAGCAGTAACGTTCCTTGTCAGTTCTACTTTCAATTCTGACAGCTAATACCATGACAGTGACAAATTTTTTTTAATATGTGGAAAAATGCGGAGAAAAGTATTTCCAAAAATGTTTGTAAAAATTTTTTGGTGCAGATGGAGTATATGTAATCTGGGTATACCCCCCCTTTTAAATTTTGTTTTTTTTTACGGAATCCTATGTTTCAGACCATGGAGAATCCGATTCTGGAAAAAAATTTTCAAAAATCTCAATTTCAAAATTTCGACCCACCCACCCACCCGGTTTTTATATAGATCCACAAGGTAAACCTAACCCTAACCCTAACCCTGACCCTAACCCTGACCCTAACCCTAACCCTGACCGTAACCGTAACCCTAAACCTAACCCTAACACTAGTTTTGTGAGATTTGGCTGTTATTTCTAGCATGTAAATAGCCTGCTTGGTGGGGGGGGGGATTGAAATTTTTCAAAAAAATTTTTTTCAGAGTCGGAATCTCCATAGCCTAAAACGTGGGATTCCGTAAAAAAAAATTAATAAATAAGGTGGGGAAAGGTTCAGATTACATATAGTCCATCTCTACCAATTTTTTTTTTCAAAATATGCGGGAAAATACGGAGATTATGATGCAGAAAAAAATTTCCAAAAATTTTTCTGGTTAGGATTAGGGTTTGGCAAAAAAAGTGAAAAATGAAGAAATTGGGGGGAAAGAGAGAAGGGGGCCAATAAATTTCAAAATGCCGGTTTTTGGCAATTTTCCGGTATCTCCGTATCCGAAAACGGGGTTTTGGGGAAAAAAAAAAAATTGCGAGAAAATGGGAGGAGAGGAGGAAGTCTTTCCCCAATCCATCATTGCGGTATACAGTTAAAATGTGTTGTTTTTTTTTCTCTCTCTCCACAAATATATTTGCTCTTGATTTTCTAGGCATTGTGCAGATTGATTAAGTAAGAATAATTCAAATCGAACTATTACAACTTTTTTTTACATGACTACTGAGAATATCCAACAAATGGTCTTTACGGAAATACGGAAACACCACACACTCTTTCACACAAAAAAATACCTCAAGATAAGAGTGAAAAAAAAATTAGAAACGATTCCAGAGGCAGTTCTCTCCCCTCAAAGAAAATATTCACACGCCCCCTCCCCTTTACAATTTCTCTCTCTCTCTCTCTGTCTCTAAACATCGGCGGCTGTAGTTCCAAGTCAGATAACCACATATTATTAATATGCTCATTTTGGCGGAATACGCACACCACTCGTTTTCAGCCTAACCTTAACCCCTAAACACCGGGTGTGCGTATTCTTTACCTTCGCCTACATTTTGAATGGAATTATTCCATATTGAATCTGAATTTCTTAGTCCTTAATTATTCTCGTTTTGAATGGAATTTATTCTCATACTGAATGTGAAATGAAATGGACAGTAGTTTCAGAAATAAAGAAGTTTGATATTGAAGTTCCGGCTAAAACAACGGTCTTTAAAAAATACTAAATTATTCCCAAAACAAAATAATCCTTTCTACTATAGGCACAATACCTGGAATTTGAGAGGAGGAGGATAGTCGGTCACATCGACCACAGTACTTGACTAGTACTTAATTTATCGACCCCGAAAGGATGAATGGCAAATCGGCTTTCGGGAAACGTAAAATGCTTTAATAGGTGATGGTAGAGATAATGAAGATTTCTAAAACATTTTAGTGTAAAACTTTAGATTTTAGCTGAGGTGTCTTTGTGTCTGTTTGTTACCCAACCTTCACTTGACAACCGATGTTGGTGTGTTTACGTCCCCGTAACTTAGAGACCAATAGAATAAGTACTAGGCTTACAAAGAATAAGTCCTGGGATCGATTTAAAAACCCTTAAAAGCAGTTCTCCAAATGGCTGCAGTCACATGACAAGTAAAAGAATAAAATATTGTTTGTATATCCCTTTCAGACTGTCACCTTAACATGATGAAGTATTCCATGCCTTTATTATCCAGAGATTTACATCGCATCCCTCGCAGATCCAATCAAGCCGGACAAGTTTAAGGGTAAAAAGCAGTCGAAAGAGAAGCCTCGGCTTGTACAGGGTTCGGATCTGATGTGGGATTAAACAGCCTTATCCCTTAAAAAACGTACACCCGCTACATAAACATCGACAAAGAAACGAAAGCAAATCTCAAGTTATAACTACAAGTGTACCTTCTTCCCTTCTCGACTTTGTTTCTTCATAACTTGTGATATACCAATCTCAGTTCTTCGGATTAGAAAAAAAATATCGTCAATGGCCTAAGCTCCAGGAGGGGCAATAGTTTCTATAATGGGAATAGTTTTAAATTAAAGTACATCGTCGTTTGGGAGATGACAGTTTATTTCAATGTTAGGACGATTTTACTATTGCAACATCTTCCTAACTAATGCATTTTAAATTTATTAACATCTCTATGGAAACTTCTTACAAAAATCGCGGAACTTTCAATAAATAACGTTGAAAAATAAGTTTTAAATTTTCATATCTTCAAATGAAATTGTTTTAAAAAAACAAAAATCAGGCAATATATACTTGGGAGATTATCGTAAGTGAAATGTTTAATTTGAAATGTATTTCTTTATCAAGCACAAATCTCATAATATGACTTAAACTAAGATGCGATACCAAAACAATTTTGGTTAATGTTTACAATATTACCCGGGAGTTTTTGTTTTGACTTTCATTTTACTTCCTTATCCTCTCCCCAACCGTTTATGGACTCGTTTATTACTGTTTTTATTTTAACTTCAGTGTTTACCGTTGTATAAAATTAAATTAGAAAATCAGACAAAACAGAGAACACAATTGAAAAGTTAAAAGAATCGCAAAAGCGAGCAAATCCTTTAATATTTGAAATCGAGCACAAGTAAGTTTAAAATCCTTTTATAAAGTATATTATTCCCAAACAAACCCAAGTAAGAGCAACTAAATAGAATACTTCAGAAATGTATTAATAAAATAATTCTTGATGTCTTTTAGAAACATCTAAAATCACACACACACACACACATACATACATACATACATACAAAGTTATCCCTGCGCTGCTTTTCGGCTCTTCATTTTAATTTTCACTTATATCTATGTATACTTGAACTAAATGTCCGTGTGATCACGTACTCGAATTCTTAATTAAAAAGTAAATGAATTTTCGAAATGGCTATTATTTACTACATTAGGATATTGGAGCGCACAAAGTTTGAACTAAAATTGTACCTGTAAAGAATGTATTTATTCCAGGAAGCCTATTATTTACAGATAGTTACGATATAAACACATCCCGGACTTTTTGAGCCTTAATGGAGATGATAAAGACGGTATTAAAGATAAATTTGACATGTGAATCTCCTTATTTACATTGAATACACACCAACTTCATTAACCGGGTGTCGTTGCGGGTGGATATTTAGAATTTCTTAGTCCTTAATTACGACAGGTATTTTAAGCGTGAAAGGGGAATTCAAACTTTGCAACAAAGAAAAATTATATAAAAACTAATTTATTGGATTTTTTTTTTAAATAAGCATTTCCAAATGATGACTCTTAAGAATAACATTATTTCTAGGTAAGGTTCTTCGGAATTCTACAAGTAAAAACATGAATAACTCGAAGAAAGTTTTAATATCTTAATTAGATCAAAGTTTAATATCTTAATTAGATTAAAGTTTTAATTAGATCTTATTAGAAATAATAGAAAATTATTAATTTCACAGCAATAAATAGTTCTTTACAAAGGCATTATTTTTGGCAATTACTAACCTGTCTGCGAAGAAACTCGTTCGGGAATAACAGAGCAAAGATTCCTAAAAACAATTCAATAAACATATCAGCCAACAGCCATGTTTTTACTGATAGAAACAAAGCTGGTGAAAATATGAATGGCATAGCAATTATTCGGACATAATCGAAAGTAGTTAAATTGAAATCCATTCTTGTGGTCTCGAATGCAAAAACAGACTCCGTTAGAATTCTGGCGCTATATATTGACGCATGCGCGAGCACTGCTTCAATTAACGACCTCAATTATCGTGCTGCTGAGTTATTTGTTAATGCTATAAGGTTTCACGCTCTCTTTGTTTTTTCGATATTTACATTGTGTTTTATTTTAAGAAATGAAAACTATTGAAAATCTATTAGATTAGCATGAAATATTTGTAAACTTGGAGAAAAAATCCTATGTGACCAAATATAGTGATTCATTTAAAATCCTCAATACTCTCATTGTTTTCTTCAATTTTTGTAGTAGATTGACTGTCTTGAGAAGTGAACCATCGTATATTAGACAGATTCAATCAAAACATTACAAATGTTTTTTCATTAATAAAACAATTCATTCATGTGTACTACTACTATAGAAATGGGTGGTTGAATAACTGAGGAATGGGCCTAGGATATAGTATAAAAGTTGGAGGTTTGTAGCATATCAAGGAAATGGAGGAGTTTGTCTTTTCTGTCTTCTGATACCCTCAACCCCGGGTATATTGATTGATTGATTATTACTATGAACAAACGATCGATAAAGATTATTACAGTTACTGTTGTTCTACAGCTTTAAGTCAGCTCTGATCGATCAAAGGTATTTCTAGCATGGAGGGTTACATATTTTTTCCAGGTATTGTCCCTCCGGCTTCACATAATCCAATGAGTTTTTTTTTTCTTTCTAAAGATGTTAGAGTATAGTATGAGGGCGATCTGGCTGCTATTTCTTCCAACTCGAACGAACATGTAAAGGGTCCCTCCTTGACTTGTGACAACAGTGATACATTGCCAGGTTAAATATTTTATGGATTCCTGTCCGATAGTATACCAAACAGTTTGTGATTAACTAATTTTGTCTCTCATTCTTGTAAAAGTCGACTGAGTATAAACTGTACCTGAATCACTAGACGGAACTTAGCTTTGGTTTCCTCGTTATTAAGCAAGTTATATGAATATTATCCTGGAAAACAGGCTAATACAAGTGACCTGCTTTTATGAGCATGTTAAACGTTTGATGTCATTTGGGGAAATTATCCCACAGTGTAGTACCTATTTACAGGTAGATAGCCTGAACTGTTGACAGTGAGTTGATCAAGGAAACAGTACAGTGAACTAAACTACACTATCTATTTACAGCTTGGTAGACTGGACTGTTGAGTATTATGTTGGTCATGGACACAGTACAGTGAACTATATCACACTGTGGTATCTACTTATAGCTAGGTAAACTGGACTGTTGACAGTTATGTGTGTTGGTCATGACAGAGTACAGTGAACTATATCACATTGTGGTACCTAGCCCCTTGTGGGCAATGAAGAAACAACTTCACTGTGGTACCTAAACGCAGTTAGATAAACAAGACTGCTGCTTTGTACTCAAGCTGCTTATGGGAATAGGGAAACTGGAAAAGTAAATTTGTCAGAAAATATTCAGACATGCATAGTTTAGAAGATTACATTATAATCATGATTTGGGTCGTCATTTCCAAAATGGGGATTTTGAGCATATGATTAGGAATAAAATTAAACTAGAGGAAATGCAGTTTGGTTTTATACTACAGATGCCATCTTCCTAGTGAGACAGTTGCAGGAAAAGTATTTGACCAAAAATAAGCCATTTGGCTTAGCTTTCGACAGAGTCCCCTGCTCTGTTATCTGATGGTCTTTAAGGAAGTTAGGAATAGAGGAGTGACTTGTTAGAGCTGTACAAGCCATATTCAGTGGTGCTGTCAGTAAGGTGAGGGTCAGCCACAAATACAGGGATGAATTTAGTGTACAGGTTAGGGTTCAGTACTCAGCCCACTATAGTCCTCTAAGCCATAACAGGAATTCAAAACTGGATACCCATAGGAACTGCTATATTCTGATGACCTCACTCTTATTGCAGAATCTGTAGCAGAAATGGAGAAGAAATTCCAGGTATGGAAGCAAAACCTGGAATCAAAGGACTTTAAAGCTAACCAAGCAAAGACCAAAAATAAGACTCTCTTTCCATCAGGTAAATGGCCCTGCTCAATATGTAGGAAAACAGTTGGAAGTAATTCCATTTGCCACACCCAACGTAAGCTATGAAAAGTAAGCAGCACAAAAGTTAATGAGATTTGTGAAACTGGCGTTTTGCTTCCAAAATATCATCAACATTTGCTTTATGATTGCTGCAGCCAACTATAACAATTGCTTTCAAATGTTCATCAGTGAGCCTTGTTCCATGTATTGACTTCACACACTTTATTTTTGAAAAAGTTTGCTCACAAACATAAGTTGTTCCAAAAACTGATGCCACGAGGTAAATTTTTCCAATTTTGAAAACTCATCAGCAGGCAAGCAGCGATAAAATTCAATGAGTTTTCCTTCTCTGTGCTCCTCTTTCAACAAGGTATTATCTTGCAAGTCAATAAGCTCCAGTTGTAGTTCAGTTGGCATGTTATCAAGGGGATTCTCAAACAAAAGAATTTCATTCTCAATTCTATCAAGCTCTGAAAACCTTTGAGAAAAATACTTATTTAAGACCCGAATAATTTTTTTTTTCTGAAACTCGAGGTTAACATGTTCCACATTTTCTGTGCAAAACTCTTGAAAACACTGAAAATGAGAGAAGTTTCCTCCTTCAAGTTGTGCTTCAAACAATAATACCTTTCTCCAAAATGCTGTAATAATTCTGTAGAGATTACAGATAAGGTTATTCTTTTCTTGCAGTTTTAAAAACTTTATTCATTCATATGAGAAATGACGTCAACTAAAAATGACAACTTTGATAATCATGAAGGATCTGACAGCCGTGAATCAGCCATTTCTTCTATAATCTCAAAGTTGCAATTAACACCACGAATGAACACAAGAATTTGTGACGTACAAGAGAGATCAGTAGACTCATCCATTACAAGAGAATACCACAAAAATTTCTTAGCTTTCTTATGTATCTGTAACTGTATATTCTCTCCAAGTTCTTCTATTCTCCGCACAACTGAACATGCTGAAAGGCTGATACAGCCAAACATGTTAACTTTTCCAGGACACAAGTCATTTGCTGCTTCCATCATGCACTCTTTTATAAAGTTTCCGTCAGTAAATGGTTTTCCTCGCTCTACCAACTTATTCACTATTTTACAACTTACACGAGTAAGAGATTCATTTTCAACAAACTTTTTCATAAAGAAATTCCTTTAAGATTCCAAACTACATTTCATAGGTTCAAATTTCTTGGACCGCAATTTTTCAGAATATTTAGAATATGTTTTGCTTCGTAGTGACGACGAATCTTGTACTCTTTCATAACAGCAACACTTTCGTTGCATATCAGACAACTAGCTCTCTGGTCATTTGTTTCTCCAAAGTACTTTTCTCCCCATTCTTTATTGAAAATGCAACATTCTCTTCTTAGTAGCCATAATGATGGGTGGAGAAAAAACAAAAGCAGTCTTAGGCCTCAGTATCAGATATTCTCATTTTAATTGTAATCACTAATAACTGACCAGCCCGAGACACGTGATGTACTGTAGTAATTAATATGGTGCATGACGTGACTAACTCAGTATACATACAACATGCGTAATCTAAGAAGTGCAAGAAGCAGTATAAAAGCATGTTTATTTTTTTTGGCATACATCAGTGGGCCAGACAAACTGACGTCATGGGCCGTAGTTTGGTGACCCATGAGTAAAACAAATGTACAGCATTTGTTATATATTGATTAGAAGTTTCATACATAACATTCGTCACCTCAATAAGGAAGTCGATTTGGTGGATATCTTTCACTGGTTTAATTCCCTCTGCCAATATCACATGGCCTAAAAATGTAATGCTTGTAGTCTTTTGAACACATTTTTTTCTTTTGACATGTTTCTTGCGTAATCTTCTAAGGATGGCATTTAAATGTTTATTCAAGCTCTCTTCCATCTTGGCAACAACGATTATATCGTCTTGGTAGGCAAGGAAGTTTTTAGGCATAGGAGTGGTTGTGTGGTAAGTAGCTTGCTTATGAACCACATGGTTCCAGGTTCAGTCCCACTGCGTGGCACCTTGGGCAAGTGTCTTCTACTATAGCCTCGGGCCGACCAAAGCCTTGTGAGTGGATTTGGTAGATGGAAACTGAAAGAAGCCCGTCGTATATATGTATATATATATGTATGTGTGTGTATATGTTTGTGTGCCTGTGTTTGTCCCCCCAACATCGCTTGACAACCGATGGTGGTGTGTTTACGTCCCCATAACTTAGCGGTTCGACAAAAGAGACCGATTAGAATAAGTGCTAGGCTGACAAAGAATAAGTCTTGGGGTCAATTTGCTCGACTAAAGGCAGTGCTCCAGCATGGCCACAGTCAAATGACTGAAACATCTAAAAGAGTAAAATAGTCCCTTGAACACTACATTCTCTATAGCATGCTGAAAAAATTGCAGAGCTATTTATCATTCCCATCTGTAATTGCATAACCAAGTATACCCCTCTTGTAATATTGATGATGCAGAGATTCTGACTATTTTCATTGAGCTTGATTTGCCAATATGTGTCAGTTAAGTCAATCCTAAAGAAGAATCTTGTGCCACTAAGCTTGCTGAACATGGTTTCTATTTGTGGCAAAGGATAAGCTTCTGTGCATATTTTTTTCATTTAAGTGAACTTTATAGTCAGGACACATACGCAGTCGTCCATTTTTCTTTCTAACCTACATGACTGGAGAAATATTGGTTATGCCACCTGGAGCACATATTTTAATTACACCTTTGGTTTCCAATGCATCTATCAGGGTGAGTAAAAAGTAAGCAATGTTTTGAACCATGAAGAATCTGTACCGGATTTTTGCAGAATCTTGAATTTTTTGCAATTGTCTGATAATACAGACATAGACTTGCTGAAATACATCGATAAATTAACATTAATAAGTAATTTTGCTATTCAACTCCAAAAAAGGACGTAAAGCAGCTGAAACTGCTCGCGATATCAACAAAACTTTTGGTGAGGAGATGACCAGTTAGTGGTCAGCTCAAAAATAGTTGAAACGATTTCGCAGTGAAGACCTGAACCTTGAAGATCGTGACGCTCATCTGTCATCGATGATGGTCAATTAAGGACCATCATTGAGAAAGATCCACATAAACCCACTCGAGAACTGGCAAAAGAACTTCGAGTTAGCCAGAAAACTGCCTGCAACCATATGCATACGATTGGAAAATCAAAAAAGTATTACACAATTTGAATGAAAATCAGAAAATGTGCATATATGAAATTTGCTCATTGCTTCTTCTCCATAACCAGACCAATCCATTTCATGACCGTATTGTAAGTTGCAATGAAAAGGGGATTCTGTACAATAATAAAAAACGTTCTTCGCAGTGGTTGGACCAAAATGAAGTACCAACAATCTTTCATAAACCCAAGCTCTTCAAAAAGGTTATGGTGACTGTTTGAATGTGTACTGTTAGACATGTCCACTATAACTTCTTAAAACCCGGAAAAACCATTACTGCAGAAACATATTGCCATGAAATTGCCAAAATGAACGAAAAACTGCTACTCCTCCATCCCAAACTGGTCAACAAAAGAGGGCCAATCATTCGTTATGACAATGCTCAACCACACGTTTCATTAATGACTCTCCAGAAGCTGAGGGAACTTAGCCCTTCCATTTGCTGCCCCCTGGACCCTACAAAAAATACATATTGCCTACAGCAGACCCAAAAATGCCACCTGGAGCAGACCATTCCTACGATTCTCCACCCCTAGCTACGCTAGTGCACCCAATGCACATTTCAATGGAACATAGTGAAATTTGCAACCCCTTATACAGGAGAATGAAAGCCACCCCGATTGTGCAGACAAGAAGCAACTCAAATTTTATTATCAGACACAACTTCTTAATAAAAGAAAGGAGCTGATAATCAATGGCGACATCAAGATTCTTAGAACATTTAGGCTCTCTTATAAAAGGACATTTAATTTAAATTAACCCAAACCACTGGAACTGAATTCTCTAGATCTACATGTTACATTTGACTCCTACCATTAGCTTACTCACTTTACACTTTAACTACCTGATAATTTTGTCTTTCTTCTATCTATTAGAACCTCTACTACTCTCTTCTTTGTTCTGATGGCCATATTCTCCCAGGTGGATATCTATGTATTCTTATCTACCTACCTATCCATCTATCTGTCTGTCCGGTCATCCATCTACATACATGCATGCATGCATACATGATGGACTCTCCCATTGAAGATGCTGTATGAGTGTTCAGCTTTTTTGCCAAACAGCCTGCACAAATGATTTGCTTATAGTGATCAAAATGTTATGTGCCATACTTAACTTACTCCCTCTATCAAATCAACTTTGCCTGAACAGGTGCACGCAATTGAGTGCAACACCATAACCACATGGCCATGCATTCTCACTGTGTGTGTGTGTATCGTGACACTCCGTCGGTTACGACGACGAGGATTCCAGTTAATCCGATCAACGGAAGAGCCTGTTCGTGAAATTAACGTGCAAGTGGCTGAGCACTCCACAGACACGTGTACCTTTAATGTAGTTCTCGGGGAGATTCAGCGTGACACAGAGTGTAACAAGGTTGGCCTTGTACAACAGAGTGTACAAGGCTGGCCTTGTCAGAGTGTGACAAGGCTGGCTTTGTACAACAGAAACAGGAAGAGAGAAAGTTGGGGTGAAAGAGTACAGCAAGGTTCGCCACCACTCTCTGTCGGAGTCTCGTGGAGCTTTAAGTGTTTTCGCTCAATAAACACTCACAACGCCCGGTCTGGGAATCAAAACCGCGAGTCCGCTGCCCTAACCACATACACACACATATATACCATCTAAGAATCCATAAATCAGAAAAAAAATATACATTCGTATATTTGTATATACAGTGAAATCTATTAATCGTAGTGTACAATATTATATCCATAACAGCCTATCTTACCAATTGGTTTCACATCTATTTAACCCAGTGCCCTTCAGAGATGGTAGTTATGGAATGAAATATGACGACTACTCTTGATTGATGGAGGTGAAAAGGCACATCCAGTTTGTCGGTGCTGTGACTATGACGAAATGAGCTGAGCTAGGGCGCTGTTAAGAGTTATGTCCCTTGGCACCAAAACACCATCTCTGGGTGTGTTGGAAGGTGACAAAAGAGTTTTTTGGAAATGTGCGTAAGTTTTAGGGTTGGTGTTCTTGTAGAATTCGAATGTGTACAGTGGTACTATGTGTGTAGCATTAGGTGGGTTGGGGTTGGCAGGTGCACAAAGGCCGCATAAGCATATGTGTGTTCATTTCTGTGTTTTTTGTTTGTTTTAGTTCAATTTTTTGGAACACTTATATAGGAATTGAGTATGTGAGGGCTTATATTGGGGTAATGGAAAAGGATCTATTGAGTTGATGTCTGCTGTGTTAGAGTGTGCGTGTGTGTGTGTGTCTGTGAGTGCATTTGTGTATGTTCTGGTCAAACTCTTTGGGGACTGGTGGTTATAGTCATGACAGACTTCACTGGCACCATGAATTCTCTGGACACAATAGAAACCAACCTGAAAATGGTGAATCTCCTTGATTTGATCTTGGCCTTGGAGTCCAGTACCTACAGACCCTTTAGCAAGCCATACAGAGGTTGGACAAAATAATGGAAACACCTTAAAATTTCAAACAAATTTATTTTAATATGGAGTAGGATTGCCTTTGGCAGTAATTACATCTTGAATTCTATGAGGTATAGACTCGTACAAAGTTTGGATTATTTCCAAAGGAATTTTGCCCATTCTTCAGCTAAACAGTCTCCAGTTCTTGTAGTGATGATGATGGAGGATATCAATTCCTTACTTGTTTTTCTAAAATGTTCAATAATATTGAGATCTGGGGACTGTGGTGACCAGATAAGATGTTCAACTTCACTTTAGCTGTGTGAATTGGTGCATCGTTATCCTGAAAGATTGCATTTCCCTCTGGAAACAGTTCTGCAAATATAGGATGAATTTGATCAGATAAAATGCTTAAATAGTTTTGACTATTAATTCTGCTATGAAGGGAAACCATTGGGCTGGCAGATTTCCACGATATAGCCCCCCCCCACCCCCACCCAGATCATCACAAATCCTCCTCCATGTTTAGCAGTTAGGAGGCAGTCTGGGTCAAATGCTTCTTTTGGCTGTCTCCACATGTATACTCGGCCAGTGGTTTGAAATAAGGTGAAGGATGACTCATTCGAGAAAATAACATTCTTCCACTGCTCTAGGGACCAATTCTGTAGGTTTTTACTCCACTCTAAATGCTTTGCAACATTTGTTTTTGAAAGTAGTGGTTTTCTGATTGCAGCTCTCCCATAAAATCCGGCTTTGTGCAGCTCCTGGTAAACAGTTTTTGTGGAAACTGGTTTCTCGAGGTGGTTATTAAGCTCTGCAGTAATTTCGGGAGTTGTACTTTTGTGATCCTTTCTAACAATTCGTGTTAGAGTCTGACAGTCCCTATTTGAAAGTTTTGGTTTTCTTCTGGAGTTTTGTTTTGACAAGGAGGTTTTTTACTCTTTCTCAAAGGCTGTCATTACTTTCAAGACAGTACTTATTGATACATCAAACATTTTGGCTGTTTTCATTACACTAGCACCTGCCATATGAGCACCAACAATTTGACCTCTTTGAAAGTCTGATAGATCTGTCATTTTAATGAATTTTAATTACCTTTTTCTGATGATATCTGAAAAAAACAACAAATTTAGCAAAACTTATTAAGCAATACTAATAATAAATAAAAAATCATAAAAATAAACAAGCTTTTGATGGTTTTATAGATATTTCAAAATTATGATGTTATGATGCTAGGTGTTTCCATTATTTTGTCCAACCTCTGTATATATACATATATATATACACCACTATATAAACATTGTTGGTCACAATGTGGATCCAATTCTTTCTTGGTTGTGTCATTCTGTTTGTTTCATCTTGGCCCAAATTGTTTAACTAAATCCCTTTCCCATTGCTATGGAGTGCCTTCCAAGTGACCTTTTCCAATTTCTTAGAACCCAACTGCACAGATTCTACATTTACTGCTTTTCCCCTCACCTAAACAACTGGATCCCACTCCTGATACATTCCCTATTGATATCCATCCAACATTTTTTGCTATCGTTATCCCCACTCATATTTAATATGATCCGCCTACATCTCTTTTTATAGCCATCTTTCACTCTTCCCCATATTCTTGTTACCATTAACCTCATCATTTATCTACTAATTAGTGCATTATTCTGTTGTGATAATTAATGAAAGTATAATATTTTACCAGATATATCATCATTTCTGTAGGAGTGCAGGTACAAGTAGTCTTAAGTGCATGACCATTGAATAATTTTCTATTTTATGCTTACATATGAAATGTCTTGTCCTTGAAATTTAGGAAGAGCTTACTTATCTTAAATCTATCATTGAATAAGAAAGGTGGTGCAACCCAAATGGCATTACTACATCTCAGTTTCTTGATGCCTACTGATTAGGGTTGTAAATGATCCTATCTTTGAACTCCCTGGCCTCAAGGGTGTTATAGCAGAGGTTGTCTATTGAAGATTTCTTTGCTAGATGACAAATTGGAGATTCTTCTGCTACCACTTTTGAATACAAGAGGGATAGGTTAACAAGATTCTATATTAATGAATGTGTGCTTCTTATTAGGTTTCCAAAAGGCTGAAAAGAATCATTACTAGGGTCTAGTGTCACATCCAGGAAGTGACTATTTTAAGGTTAATGTCTATAGTAATTTTCAGGCAAAAAAAATTTACATATTGCTATATCTTTTTCTTATTGTTGAAAATGGCTAGGATGTCACTCTTATACAGACCAACGCTGATGGAATCTTCCTTTTAGAATATCTAATAAGAACAGTACAATGAGATTGTAGATGTCTGTGCTGTCAAATGATTTTATGCTCACATCAATGATATCCTCTGAATTTAATTTTTTTAAATCCAAGTCAAGTCTTTGTGAAAAATTAGGGTCTTTCTAGCATGAATGAAATCTCCAAATGTTTGTCACTTGTAGAAAATTTATCCTAATATTGTCTCTGTTTCTCATCCTCTGGAACAAATTTATCCCAATCCTTCTAGAATATTCAAATATTTGTGTAAAACATTTCAAAGTTTGCATCATACTAACAATCAATTGAAACACACAGTGGTGTGCACAATCATTGAATGTCAGTAATTTCTCTGATATATAATTAAAAAACAAAAATAACAGTAACATTTAGTTATGTCTCTTTATGTTCAAAGTTCAAATCTCACTTGTACCAATTTCACCTTTTAATCTTCTGGGGTGAATAACAATGTTGAAATTCCAGGTGTAATTAAAGTGATATCCATTCTCTCAAATTTATTGCACCTTTGTCAATTAGAAATCTTTATATTTTATTTCTTCTGGGTTATGTATCCAATATAGTGTGGCTGAATACTGGAATTGGCTCTTCCTCCCTCATTGTGTTACCTTGTATCAATGTTAGAAATCATTATTTTGAGGTTTGTTGCATTGACAAAGACAAAATCTTCAGATTTTCTTTTGCCATAATCCTAGCAAAGAAATGTTGTCTAATCTGTGTAAGCCACAATAATTGTTATTGATGTAGTTAATATCAGAATATTAAAACAATATAACAAGAGATGTTAATCACCTCAACCAAGAAAAAAAAAACGGAACCTCTATGTGTTCACTTGGCCTGCTAAAAGTATCAGCCAAATCTCCCTCAAATAACATCCTATTCATCCTACTACATGGTATATAATGTAATTCTAGATATACCAGGCCTGAAAAACAGAAAGTAGAGGATATGGCTAGAATACCTTTTGTTACAGGTCTGCTGGATTAGAGCTGAACTGTGGATAAACAACAACCACCAGTGGTTTCTATTAGTAAATAAAATATAGGTACAATTATAAATATAATTGTACAATGCTTATTAATGAAATGTGTAAATCAAAATGGACATATTTTCCTCATAAGACTATCAAAGACGGAATGACTTTGGCACATATTTTAAAATACCCACAGAGACAGCCTTTTTTAATGGCATGTTATGGTATAACTTCTTACTCTTTCAAATGTCAGGCACCGTCATACATCTGCTGATTTTATCCAGTATATATCAGAGCAGCTTCTTGCTTTCTCTAGTCCAGTGGAAAGATCTGAACTCAGTACCAAGCTAATTGAACATTAGTCTTTTATATGATATTTCTTACAATGATGAGAGGTACCCTATACACAGTACAAATTTAAAAGGATACAACTGAACCAACAAGGATGTGTTGGCCATAGATGCATCATCATCATCATTTTACATGCTTGTGTGGGTTCCAAAGGCCATCACAGTCCAAACCATCTTTTACTGGGTGCTACTGTTTAGATGTGTCATTTGGTTTGGTTTTATGTGGCTGGTTACCCTTTTTATCACCAACCACTTTACAGAATGTACATGGTGTATTTTTTCATCAACACTAAGGAGGCTGAACACTCCTCGACAAAGCAGGAATTGAGATATCTCACAGTACTACACAACTGTTTATCCACCAATCATTTCAGAGTGTACTGGGTGCATATTTTTTAGTAACACTAGAGATGTAGTTTTGTTCACCAATCACTTGCAGAGGGAGACCCAATGGCACCGGCACAGGAATGGGTTATCTTGTACACTGTAACTGTAGTTACACTACAGTTACACTGTACACTGTAACCGTAGAAAGCTCACAGTAACTTGAGGCATGTAGACAGAGGATGGGAAGGAGAGAAGAAACAATGATAGCAGAAATGGGTGGATGTGGAGTGATAGGAAGTGTAAAAGGTATTCAATAGCCTAGGATGAGTACATTTGTTTGGATGACCAAGGAGGGGAATAGGAGAGAGATCAATGACAGCAGAGAGCCCAGAAATAGATGGTTGTGTGGTGAGGTTGTCTTGATTCAATTGACTGTAACTTTATTAATTTAAACAGCTTCATGTTTTGGATATTTTAAAAATAAGAAAATAAAATGGAAGAAAACTCAAACCAACAAAGAAAACGTTATAAATATTTGTATAATTGTTTTATTGGAAAATTCTGAAGGTAACTGCTTTCATAAATCGTGTTGATATCAAAATATTTCAACCAAAATATCATAGAAAATGAAAAATAAAATTTTAGATTTTACTAATTCACAATCATTAACTATATATATAAAAATTCAATCTTGTAACGTTTGAAGAGAATAGATATTATTTTTCAGATTTTTTCTGTAATTCCAAACTTTGGTTGGTTTCACAGCCATCTTAGTTTCAAGCTGCTGCTTGTAACTTTGAGCAAAAAATCTGTTTGCATCAGTAATATCTGTATTATTAATATATTCATCCAACTGAAATGAAATAATGTAGACATGTTAAAAGATTTTTATTAAGAATTTCACAATAAAAATTGATTAAAAAATGAACTTTTATAAATTAATTTCCTTTTCATTCAAGAATGGAGAAGCAATATAAGAAAATTATTAAATCAATTAACTCTTAAAGTCACAGCATCTAATGGGTACCATGAAGAAGAATAAACAGCTTTAAACAAGAGGATTGTTTCTTAATTCATAGTGTTGAGTTCAAATTATTTTATGGTCTAATAAACAAGCCTACCAGAAACCACTCAAGTGCAACTACTCCTTTATTCTTTACAAAGAAGCAAACATTTCAGAAGTCATTCAATAATCCAAAGACCACAATCAAGAGGATCATCTTTATTAAGGACACCAAAGAAAAGACCTAATAATTGCTCTGAGGATTTGGCTTTCCACAGAATATGACAGAGTGATGAGAGTTGACTTGGAGAGGCAGCTGAAAATTTCATCACATCTTGTTGAGTCCTCATTGAGATTAAACATTATCATGGTTTCTGAAGCTGCAAGACAGCATATTTTATTGGAGTTAAATGTGTCCTAACAGGAGAAGATGGAAGAGATGCAAGAGTAGAAGGTGAAGAACCAAGAGTTGGCGGAGGATCAAGTGTGTGCCAGCGGAAATAGGCTGGTGATGGATTGCATATTGTTTTCTTAGTAAGGCCTATGGAATCCTGAACATTATGGATAGTAGCATTATCAAAAACAAGGAACTCTCAAAAGGAATGAGGAAGATACAGAAAATGCATCAAGATGGCTCTGGCTAAGAAATAGGTGACTGCTAGAGGTGAGTAGTAAGATACTTGGTCACAGACCAAGGCTTTATCAAACCTAGGCCTAGTTGCTTAGATGAAGGTGAATGTCACAAAACACTAAGCACCCAGTGTCCCAAGGATACAACACTGATGATGTTTCCAAGTATTGCATCCAAAAATGTATGAAGGACTAAGGAGTAGATTATAACACAAATAATTGTTTTTGCAATTAAATTACAAGTATTTTAAAAAGAAACTACACCATTACTTAAAAATTTATATTAAAAATGTCTGTTTTTAGACCATTTTTCACATTTGGGGCGTTTTGACATAATGTTCTTGAACAGTATACTTTCCAAATATCTTTCAGACAATCTTCCTAAGTTAAGCCAAAATTTAAACTGGAAAGATCATTGGAATCATGTTAATAGAGTAGTGAAGGGACACCACAAAAAAAGTGTAAAAAAAAAGGAAGAAAACAAATTTAAGTAAATGAAGTTATGTGAAAGCGAGGCTATAAAATAAGGAAAATATACTATTTTGTAATACTTACATCCATCCATTTACATTCTTTCACTTCTTGTAAACATGGATTTATCTCTTCAGTTAATGGCCGTAAAACACAAACAAAATATATATCTGAGCAGCCAAAATAGTAGTTGTGTTGATGGCGGAATGCTAATAGTGATTCAAATTTACATTTAACACCAGTTTCTTCAAATGTTTCCCTGATAGCAGTATCTGGTAAATCCTCTTCTGCATAAGAATATAACATTTATATTAAATTGTGCATATATAATATATACATTAGTAAATATATAATGAAATAAACTGGTGTGTGTATGTATGTATGTGTGTGTGTGTGTGTGTGTGTATATATATATATATATATAAATTGATTATATAAGGATAAATTGATCAATAAAGTAAAGAATAATGCTCTGAAATGTACGCATATCATAAGAAGTACATTTCGTTGGTATAAATGATCTCAAGATGTGATGAAGTACAGCATGATGTCTCATGTATGTTTATGTATGTGCAATTATGCATATATAGATGAGTGCATATAAGTGTGTGTGTGTGTGTGTGTATATATGTATGTATATATATATATATATGTATATGTATATATATATATATATATATATATATATATATATATATGTATATGTATATATATATATATATATATATATATATATATATATATATATATATATATATATATATATATGTATGTGTATATATATATATGTATGTGTATGTATATATGTATGTGTGTTGTATTTGTATGTATGTGTGTATATATATGTATGTATATGTATGTATATGTATATATATGCATAGATATATATATGTATATATGTATATATGTATATGTATATAGATATATATATATATGTGTGTGTGTGTATATGTGTATACATATATATGTGTGTGTGTGTATGTATATATGGATAGGTATACGGGTAAAGTGTATGTATGCATATGTATACGGGTAATATAGTATAGTAAAGAGAAATAAACAAAATAATTAATTAATCTAGTGGAAATCCACAGGAGAGCAATAAAAATAGAATATTAAGGAGTTATCTCCCCTATAATAACAAAGACGAAAGCTAACGAGATCCTAAAGACCTAATAATAGTTATGTATGTGTTTTTTCGTGTTTTGTTCGAATGGTAACCACTCCTGAAGAAGTGCCAAATGTCTAAATCCAATGGACCAGTCACTGGATAAGTTTGGCACAGAAATGTTAACATAGAGTGGTGAATAAATCGATATATCGAATTTGAAGTCTCTGTCTCTTTTGAATATGAAAATTTAAATGTTTAAAAACCTTATAATATAAATATAAACTGTGAGAATGACCCTTAAGGAATCTAGTTAATGATCTCCTAAGGTAAGTTCTTATGCTATATTGGTAACGGTTGCTACATCCTCTGGGAAAATTATTATATATATATATATATATATATATATATATATAAGGTTAGTAAGGTTGGAATAACCCATCTAAGGGATAAAAATATCTGTTACACTACTGGTATAATTATCTATGTTAACCCTGGACATACATATGCAAGCATATTATGCAAGCATATTATGCTCATAGGATACAAGTAATGACAAAGATAAACATGAGTTTATCAGGAATCAAATTTAAAGTAAACAGGAAATGGAGAAATATTGATCAACAACAATTGACTAACATCGATTATTACTTTTTAATACAAATAGACTTTATCCCATCTAACAGCTGTTTCTGCTTCCAATGCTCCATGGTGTTGCCAGGATGTCCTTCCTAATTCCAACCACTCTACAGAATGCGCTAGGTGCTTTTTACATGGCACCATCACCAGTGCTTTTTAAGTGGTACCAGTGCTTTTTATGTGGCACCAGCACCCCCAGTCATTTGTTCATTCTCCATTAGGTTTTTTGCCCACAGCTAGTGTGGGTTAAGATACAGCCTGATGCTCTTCATGCTGCCAACTCTTACCTGTTTTTTCAAGTAAGGGACATTTTATTACAAGAATTTAATCTATTTTACAGAGAATTGAATGTTCATATTTACTAGGAAAATCGAATATAGTTTGCTTGGTTGCTAGCATCAATTCTGTTCAAATTGCTTCATTATTACTGGCTAATGAATTAAGTGAAAATCATTTTCGCTATAAATCAATAAATAAAGAGTTATTAGCAATTTAAATTTGAAAATTTTGATAATTTTAGTCAATCGTAAGCCACAGACACAAGCAGAACATGAGAACTCTTTTGTCTGTGAGAAAGCACCTGCCTGTGTACTGTTGGAAATTTTTACTGTCTGATTATGGCAGCAAGTTATTGTAACCTCACTTCTCTGATGGAGACACTGAAAACAACAGGATACTGTGTTGTACCTTCCAGAATAGTTGGCAAGTGCCAGAGCATACCGTTGAGGTTTGAACGCCATAATATAAGTGGCAGGATATTGCAAAAGAAGCATGATTAAAGAGTGTGGAGGGGAAGGAGTCTGTGGTGAAAACTTGGGTATATATAGAGTCAGTGTGTGTGTGTGGGGGGGGGGGGCTATCAGATAGCAATGAAACAGAGGAATAGAGTTGTGAGGACAGAACTGGGGAGTGAGAGCTTGGTATAGTGTATGAAGGAGGAAATGTGAGGAAGAGAAGAGATGAAGAAATGTAGATTGGTTTGTTGGGGTAGGGTGTGTGAAAAGTTTTCTTGTTAAGTACGGGTGGAACACAAAGGTTTGGGGCTTGCAGATAGCAATGATACAGTGAGTCAGGGTGTGTGGATGGAACATACAGGTCAGAAGCTAGTGGAGAGCAATGATACAGTGGCACAGGACCAAGAGGACAGGATTAGGGAGTGGGAGGTAAGAATAGTGCATGAAAGAAGAGAAGTGAAGAAGAAATGTGGAGATGTATAATGTGTGTGTGTGTCTATACCTGTGTTTGTTCCCACCACTGCTTGATGACTGGTGATGGTGTGTTTATGTCCATGTAATTTAGTGGTTCACCAAAAGAGATCAATAAAATAAGAACCAAGCTTAAAAAATAAATAAGTACTGGGGTCGATTTATTTGACTAAAAATTCCTCAAGGTGGTGCCCCAGTATGGATGCAGTCTAAGAATTGAAACAAATAATAGATAAAAGATACATACGTTTTTCTGCATGGCCTCCAGGTAATTTCCATTTTGCCAGCTCTGAAAAAGTTTCTTTAATAACAAGCAGTTGATTTCTTTCATTAACAACAAAACCAGCAACACCTGAAAAAAAATACACACAAAAGAATATATGTAAAAAAAGCAAATAATTTATAACATTATCATTTTGATGTCTGTATCCTTTTTTCTTTTCAGATAATTTTCGTCATCTTCAATATGTTTTTGACACAACATTTTAATGAGTATTCTCTCCTATAGACTATAGTTTTCAGGTGTTATTACTAAAAAACAAATATATATTGGTACTGATTTGAAACTTGTCAGTCAAGTCTATGAGGAGCTCAGGCTTTTATGATAACCATTCTATAGTAGAAATAAAACAGTCACAACTTAGCTCAACTTTGAAGTTTCCTCCTGGATTGGACATCAGTCTGCTACAAAGTTAACCCCAGCTGCTACTGTTGATAGCAACAATTTCCAGTTGAATAGATTGAAGTAATGTGAAATAAGGTGTCTAGGGACACAACACATAGCCTTGTCTAAGGGTTGAACCCACCACATTATGATCTTGAGCCCAACATTCTAACAACTAGGCCATGCTTTGTGAGACAGATTAGTTTTATCCTACTAATGCACTGTGTGTGAGACATCTGATGTAGATAATAGTTGCAGGTGTAGAATCTGAGTGTACTTCATCATGGTCATGCTCATTACCCACTAGTCATTGGCAGTAGATGCCAGCAATATCAACTCTAAGGACTGACCCAAGAAACCAAGAAATGGCCCATCAGGAGAGTTCCTTCTTTTTTTTCTTACAAATCAAAAACATAAAAGGGATATCTATACATTCTTATATTTGTCTCACAGTGATAGTTACTCATTTTAAAATTTATTTCAATCTTTCTGATACACACTTTATTGTGCATCACACACACTCTCACTCTTTCTTTCTCATGTGCATGCACACACACTCTCACTCTCTCTCATTCTCACATACATGCACACACACAAAATTTCTGCATGTGTAGTGTATGTATATAATATATGCATGCATATGTGTGATATGTGTGTAATGATGTTTCATTTATCATGTTTACATTCTTCGCTTCAAATCAGTATGTTATTAATCTTAATATTTTTAATATATTCTTAAACAATATCTATTTCTGCCTCAATCACCACTAGTTCTTTATTTTCCCCTTCTACAGTTAGTTAAGTAAATTCTTCCTAGTAATGCCACACTGGTCGTTGTTTATACCATTAGTAACTTCAACTAAGTATTTCTGATCTTCTTGTAAGCGTGCACATTATTATTGTTATTTCTCCACTAAATATCCTGTACCTTGTTTTACCATTAACTTGCATTATTATCCGTACAATAATATAATAATATATTACTAGGCTACGATGCTTTATTTATTTTTTATATTTACTTTCTTCACTTTATATTAGTATTTCATTTGTTTTTTCCTTAAGGAGAAAAGATTTTTTATATTTAATGAACTCTCTTGGTTCTCTCCCTTCCTCCACATTTGAATTAACTTATAGTTTACGGCTTCAGTTTACTTTACTGTGATCTTTTTTGCCCTCCTCCCCCCATTTTAATAATTTAATTTAAACCTTTAGTATAGCGTTTACAGCCCCCTCCCTTTATAACTCTATGTAAACAAGCATTCTTACTTCTAACGGTCACTTACTTGGCCATGCAACATTATAACTCGTAAGTTACCTCATCATTTCGCATTTGTCTTGCTTCTATATGTTGGTTCCCTGATGATGAATTTATGTGGAATTCCAGCAGCTCTTGCTTCTTTGGAGTAGAGTACACATATATTTTGTTGAAAACATGTGTAGGAATTAAAGGAACCTTTATTTATATGCGTTTTGCTCCATTTATTGTTATATATATATATATATATATATATATATATATATGTACACACACACAACTATATCCGTATGTATGTCCATAGACACACACTCATATATATATATACATATCTACGTATCTATCTATATCTATATAAATACAAACATGCCTATATCTATCCATATGTGTGTGTGTGCTTACAAGTGAAAAAAAATTCCTCAATGAAATTAATTTATTTGTTAATTTGCAACTGATGTCTAATTTCATATGTTTGGTTCTTCAGGTCATCATAATACAAAAGTTGCAACTTCCATTTGTTTAACATTTATGGCAAAACCATAAACGTATAGGCACAGGCATGGTTATGTGGTTAGAAGCTTGCTTTCCAACTACATGGTTCCAGGTTCACTCCCACTGCATGGCACATTAGGCTTGAGCAAGTATCTTCTACATTAGCCTCAGGCCGAGCACAGCTTTGTGAGTGGATCTGGCAGATGGAAACTGAAACAAGCCCATTATTTGTGTGTGTGTGTGTGTGTGTGTGTGTGTGTGTGTGTGTGTGTGTGTGTCTGTTTATTCCCCACCACCACTTGACAATTGGTGTTGTTGTGTTCATGTCCCCATATCTTAGCAGTTCAACAAAAGAGACCAATGAAATAAGTACCAGGCTTATCAAAAATAACTACTGGGGTTGATTTGTTCAACTAAAGATTCATCAAGGCAGTGCTTCAACATGGCTGCCATTAAATGACTGAAATAATGTAAAAGATAAAAGATAAAAGATAATATATATATATATATATATATATATATATAGGCCCAGGCGTGGTTCTGAGTTCTGTCCCTAGGGCAAGTGTCTTCTACAATAGACTATAGCCTCAGGCTGACCAAAACCTTATGAGCGGAGTTGGTAGACAGAAACTGAAAGAAGTTCATTGTATACATACATACATATATATATATATATATATATATGTAAGGGACGAATGGAAAAACAGAGGACTCCTTTTATTTAATCGTGTCACACGGTCGAACACAAAATAATATATCGATGGATGATATATATAATATGTTATGCGACGATAACATAGATGACCAGTAATGAAAGACCACAACCGTATTAGATGAAATAACAGAGATATTTATTATGGCGTTAAAGATGTATGTCTGTGTGAGAGTGTGAATGCGACATATAAGAACATAATCAAAGACAGGCCATCGTACAAAGAAAAGTGTGTATGTGAGTGATACATGTGTGTATGAGTGTTTACAGCAGGTAAAAAGAGAGTCAATAACACGTGAGCAATTATACCAGTTCGTTAGTACACTATAGGAAAAGTTCTGTATGTGAAGTGAGGAGAGGCTGAGTGTGGCAGTGCTGATCACTAGTTGTGATGTCGTGGCATCGATGCCGGGCCGTGATTCTTGTTATACAGATGTTCGTCGTTGGCTGAGAACTCTTGTCTGTTTAAGAACTCTTGTCTGTTTAAGAACTCTTGTCTGTTTAAGAACTCTTGTCTGTTTATTTACCGTGGTGAAGCTGAGTCACCTAACAGAATCGAAGAGAGAGATGTGCCGCGGTAGTTTGGTGTGGTGTACATAGTAAGTCGTGTTGACGCTGGTGGAGATTGATGCTCGGTAGTAGTAATCGTAGAATCGTGTTGGTCATGACGATGATGCTGGATAGTAGTCGTAGACTCTTGTTGCTGATGTGGCGACGGCGGTGGTCATCGTTGGCTGGACGAAGCTGTTGAAGTGGTCGCTGGAACTACTGTTGCTGTCGTGTGGTACACGGAACAGTTCTCAAAGAGAAACTGGACCGAGACAAATTTGGCCGCCGAGTTAAAGCTATTTATAACAAACTATTGGCTCACCAGATGGTAGAAATATACTCTATCACGTGACCTTATTAGGGGCCGTGATTGGTCAGTTTGCGTTCTGGCGGGAAAGGTTCGAAGTAGTTGCCGATTCGAATAATAATCAGTCACGTGATGACAAGGAATGGGTTCTCTACTACGCTCGCATTTATTTATATTTAAATGAGAAGATTGTATGTAATGGCGATAGTAGTTTTGTATCTAGTGACGATAGGTAGTTTCACTACATATATATATGTATGTATGTATGTATGTATGTACCTATGTGTTTGCATGTCTGTGTTTGTCCTTCCCACTATTGCTTGACAACCAATGTTGGTGCGTTTACATCCCTATAACTTAGCAGTTTGGCAAAATAGTCCAATAGAATAAGTATTAGGCTCACAAAGAATAAGTCCTGAGATCGATTTGTTCGACTAAAGGCAGTGTTCTAGCATGGCCACAGTCAAAATGACTAAAACAAGTAAAAGAACATATATATATATATATATACTCACCAATATATTGATTTGCATATTCTGGCAATGTATTGGGTTCATCTGTTTTCAACCATTTGTTGAGCATAACATAACCTGGCTGAGCATGATGGAAATCAAATCCACACTGGAAGAAAGCAAACAATGATATAGAGTAAAATAATTATTTATTCAGAATAGAAATATGAAGAATCACAGCTCCGTTTCTAGATGACTGATGACAGATAATTGTGGTGGGAGTTGTTGTTGTTCCTGTCTAGCCCTAGGTAGCTTTGATAAAGCAGATTTGTAATCAAAGACATTCCAATCATGTCCATCTTATCTGTGTGGAGGCACATGGCTTAGTGGTTAGGGTGTTGGACTCATGATTGTAAGGTTGTGGTTTTGATTCCTAGACTGGGCAATGTGTTGTGTTCTTGAGCAAAGCACTTCATTTCACGTTGCTCCAGTCCACTCAGCTGGCAAAAGTGCCAACGATGGACTGGCACTTTTGCCAGTGGAGAATTTATATACCATGAAAACTGGGAAACCAGCCCTCGTGAGTCAGCATGACCCAAGAAGGAAACTTTACATCCTGCCTGTTCTAGATCAGAGACTACATTGGCCAGCATATCCGCCTTTATTTAGCATATTAGAGTGTAGTTTGAAGAAGATTTGGCTATTTTTAGTAGGTTGAGCAACTTCCTTGAGGTTTTCTTTTTGGTTATGATCATAGATGGAATGTTCTACTTAAAAATCACATCACAAACATTAAAAGAAATAAAAAGGTTTTACAAAAACTGTAAAAATTAAAAAGACTAAGCAAAAGATGGGTGGGGTTGGAATACACACACATCTATATGTATACACACACATCTATACCTGTATGTGTGTATGTGTGTGTGTGTGTGTGTGCATTTGTATTGGTTGGGATAATGGAGTTTTCTGAGTTCTGATCAGTTGGACCATGTCTTGAGTCAAGCTCATAAACCAGGTAGAAAATTGTGGTGTGTGTATCTATGTAAAGTGTTGTCATCAATGTGGCTTTGTGACCAGTTGAGGCATATGCTGAATCATGTTTGTAAACTATACAAGAAATTATATGGTGCATGGGAATGTGTTGTGATATTGAAAAGCTTCCAACAAAGTGGGACATGCACACAGTTTATTCATGGAGTACAAGGAGATTTCATACTAAATGACTCACATAGAAGTATCATCATCAGCTGGTAATGAGAAAATAAAAGGTTCTGAAAAATAGGCAAGTATAGAGGCATCAAATTGATGGACCAGGTTATGAAAGATACTGAGAGAGTTATGGCACACAACTAATTAGGAAGATGAGATACAGTTTAGATTCAGGCAAGAACAGGGAACTATTGATGTTCTTTTCTTAGTGAGACAAATACACAAGTTTTTAGCTAAGGGCAAACCATTATACCCAATATCTGTTGATATTATGTATAAAGGTTTGCCCTAGATCTAGAGAAGGCCTTTGGCTCTTTGGTAGGGTTCCATAGATTTTAATTTAGTGGTCATTAAGAAAAGTAGGGATAGATGAAGTTTCATGAGAGGAGTGCAAGCCATGCACAGATTATGATAAAATGAAAGTTAGCAAAGAATTCAGCTATGAATTTAGCATGAAAGGTATCTATTAGGGTTTGGTTATCAGTCTCCTCCTGTTTACTCACCAGACCATAACAGTGAAGTTCAAGAGTGGCTGACTATGGGAACTCTTATATGTTGATGACTTAAATCTCATAGCTGAATCCATTAAAGAATTAGAGGAAAAGTTCCAAACATAGAAGCAGAGATTAGATATCAGGTGTTCAAACAGTAAACCTAGCAATAACAAATGTCATAGTTAGCAGGATTGTTCTGGGAGTTGGTCATACTCAACATGCAAAAAAAGAGTAGGTAGTAATCCTATACTTTGTACCCAAAGTAAATTATTGGTGCATTACAGGCAGGCTTTAAGAGAAGAAAGACTTCATATATAGCATATGCACAAGAGTAGTTAGTTGTAAGAGTACTTGTGAAATTAATTCTTTCTAATGCTTAAAAGGCTCTTTAGAAGTAGTTAGCTGTTTCCATTACCTAGGTGATCTAATTAGCAATGGAGGGCAGTGTTCTGAATGCATAGTAGCCAAAATAGGTGTAGGGTGTAAAAGGTTTAAGGATCAATAAGAGAATTCTTTCTCTCACTGAGAGATTGTAAGGTAGTTGTGAATGAAGTGTGGTGTTACATGACAGCTAAACATGGGCAAGTGAAATCAGATGTAGTAAGAGAGAAGGAAAGGCTTTGTAGATATGTGATGTGTGTCGAGGATAACAGTTGTGTAAAGAAGTACCAGAAGATTCAGTTGGAAAGAACCTGCAAAAGAAGAATACCAGAGACATAGGAAAAGCAGTGAAGTCTGATCTCAGAATGCTATATATATATATATATATATAGGTGAAGGCGCATGGTTCAGTGGTTAGAGTGTCGAGCTTACAACTGTGAAGTTGTGAGTTTGATTCCCAGATCAGGCTGCGTGTTGTGTTCTTGAGCAAGACACTTTATTTCATGTTGCTTCAGTTCACTCAGCTGTAGAAATGAGTTGCGACGTCACAGGTACCAAGCTGTATCAGCCTTTGCCTTTCGCTTGGATAACACTGGTGGCATGGAGAGGGGAGGCCGGTATGCATGGGCAACTGCTGGTCTTCTTGCCTGGACTTGTGCCTGGGAGGGTAACTTTCTAAGTGCAAACCCATGATCAGTCTAGTGCAAACTCCGAAGGGGATCTCAAATATTCTTTATATATATATATCTCTATATATAAAAATGAGAATGTGTGTCTGTCTGTCTGTCTGTCTGTCTGTGTGAATCCCTAAAACTCGAGAACTACGCAACCAATTTCATTCAAATTTTACACATGCCTCACTTAGGGTTCCAGTTGTGTTTTAGTCAAAAAAAATTTTTAACTTCTTGCAGAGTTTGAGCCCACGGCAACATAATATCTCCTCCGCTATTTAAGTATTACGTGTCAAAAATGAAACAAAAACACTCATGTCAAATACTTTCACTTTAAAAATGAAACTATTCCACTAACTGAAACAATCACATTTCGATACTGTAATGACAGATACTTTCACAGAGAGAGAAAGAGAGAAAGAGAGAGACAGAAAGAGAGAGACAGAGATGTATATGTATACATATACATGTATATGTACACCATTTCGATACTGTAATGACAGATACTTTCAGAGAGAGAGAGAAAGAGAGAGAGAAAGAGAAAGAGAAAGAGAGAGAGAGAGAGAGATGTATATGTACACGTATATGTATAGATAGAGAGAGAGAGAAAGAGAGAGAGAGAAAGAGAGAGAAAGAGATGTATATATGTATACATATAAATGTATATGTACACGTATATGTATATATATATATATATATATATATATATATATATATATAGATCTATATGCATACATGTATATGTATACATATGTGTAGATGTATATATATATATATATATATATAGATGTACATGTAATATGTACATATATACATGCATACAGATATCTATACATATATACACCCATCATGCACACAAACACACACATTAGTCATTTGTTTTCTTATCCAAAACTACGTCAAAAGTACTGAATGGATCTTTATGAAATTTGGAAATTATATTCTTTGCATAACGGCCATAACTCCTATGAAAATTCATATATTTTTGATGTTGATGAAATTTTAACCCCAACATAACAGATGAGCATTATTTGTAATTCAACGGTACAACAGTGTAAGACTACCCTTTCAGATATACTTACATTGTGATTTCTGCAATGTGGTGCATAAATTGTCAAGTAAATGAGACGCATCTTTGCCTCCACTGATTCACTTGCAAAGTGTTGAGTAAAATTATTTCGTTGCAGACCTCCGGCCATTTTGTTCTGTTGTTAATTCTGTAGATGACCTCAAACACAAAGTCTTTCCCAACTTTAAACAAAACTACCAAAATCACAATTGGCTATGTGAAAGAGCAATATTAGCTCCAAAAAACGTAGCTGTTACAAAAATTAATCAACACCTGATGCATTCTCTTCCCGGCAATCTTCAAACTTACAAGTCTGTTGATACAGTTCCAGATACAAATGAAGTGGTGAATTATCCTCCTGAATTTCTCAATTCGTTGGAGCCTCCAGGACTACCTCCCCACATATTATCACTTAAAGTTGGAACGCCTGTTATGCTGCTCCGCAATCTGGAACCACCAAGACTTTGCAATGGAACACGGCTCGTGATAAAGAAAATGATGTCACATGTTATCGAGGCTACCATTCTTTCTGGATGTGCAAAAGGGGATGACGTCTTTATTCCAAGAATTCCTCTTACTCCATCAGGAGCAGACATTCCTTTTACATTCAGAAGACTAGAATTCCCCCTTCGTGTGACTTTTGCCATGTCCATAAACAAATCTCAGGGTCAAACACTGTCTGTAGCTGGTCTTCTCTTGGAAGAGCCCTGCTTCTCACATGGACAACTGTATGTTGGCTGCTCAAGAGTGGGCAGCAAAAAAACCTATTTGTATATGCTCCACAAGGGAAAACAAGGAACATTGTTTACAACGAGGTGTTATAATCACAACAGCAAGAAAGTATGTACATGATGACCTTCTTTTACGAAACTTCATTGACTTTCATATATTTATATTGATATACATATATATATACGTGTGTTTGGGTGCGTGTGTGTATATACATCTCTATATATAAAGATGATGCGTAGTCTAGACAGCGTTTTTAGTTTTCATTATTCTCTTTAACCCGGGCAACGCCGGGTATTTCTGCTAGTATATATATATATGAAAAAGAGAGAGAGAGTGTGTGTGTGTGTGTGTGTGTGTGTGTTGAACCACCAAAGGTGGCAAAATATTGTACTCAAGAAGATTCCTCCTACCCATGCAAGCATGGGAAAACAGATGTAAAGTGATGACAATGGTGATGATGGTTGTGGCAGTGACAGTAGTGATGATGATGATGATGACGATGACGACGACGACGACAACGACGATGACAATGATGATAATGGTGGTGGTGGTGGTGGTGGTACATATGTATACATATACACATGTACAATAAAGTATTCTATCCAGAAACCTTATAGAAAGGACAATGTGAGATCATCATCATCATCATCATCGTTTAACGTCCGCTTTCCATGCTAGCATGGGTTGGACGATTTGACTGAGGACTGGTGAAACCGGATGGCAACACCAGGCTCCAGTCTGATTTGGCAGAGTTTCTACAGCTGGATGCCCTTCCTAACGCCAACCACTCAGAGAGTGTAGTGGGTGCTTTTACGTGTCACCCGCACGAAAACGGCCACGCTCGAAATGGTGTCTTTTATGTGCCACCCGCACAAGCCAGTCCAGGGGCACTGGCAACGATCTCGCTCGAAAATCCTACAGGAGCCAGTCAGGCGGTACTGGCAACGGCCACGCTCAAAATGGTGCATCTCATGTGCCACCCGCACAAGAACCAGTCCAGGGGCACTGGCAACGATCTTACTTGGCTTGCCGGGTCTTCTCACGCACAGCCCATTTCCAAAGGTCTCGGTCCGTAGTCATCGCCTCGGTGAGGCCCAATGTACGAAGGTCTTGCCTCACCACCTCAGCCCAGGTCTTCCTGGGCCTACCTCTTCCACGGGTTCCCTCAACTGTTAGGGTGTGGCACTTTTTCACGCAGCTATCCTCCTCCATTCTCACCACATGTCCATACCAGCGCAATCGTCTCTCTTGCACGCCACAACTGATGCTTCTAATGTTCAGCTTTTCTCTCAAGATACTTACACTCTGACGGGTATTCACATTGACATTACACATCCAACGGAGCATACTGGCTTCATTCCTTGCGAGCTTACGTATGTCCTCAGCAGTTACAGCCCATGTTTCACTGCCATGTAGCATGGTTGTTCGTACGCATGCGTCATACAGTCTGCCTTTTACTCTGAGTGAGAGTCCCTTTGTCGCCAGCAGGGGTAAGAGCTCTCTAAACTTTGCCCAGGCTATTCTTATTCTAGCAGCTACACTTTCAGCGCACCCACCCCCACTACTAACTTGGTCGCCCAGATAGCGGAAGCTATCGACTACCTCTAGTTTTTCACCCTGGAATGAGATAGAAGTTGTTTCCTGTTTGTTTGCAGTCTTTATTGCACCTGAACATCTGCCACAAACAAAAACTAACTTGCTAGTTAACCTGCCTTTGATGTTGCTGCACCTCTTATGTGTCCATAGCTTGCACCGGGTACATCTTATAGAGTTACTACCTACTCCTTTTCTACATACTGAGCAGGGCCATCTACCTGAAGGGGTTTGTGTTTTATCTACCTTCCTACTTATTAGGATTTTGGTTTTAGCTAGGTTGACTCTAAGGCCCTTCAATTCTAGACCTTGCTTCCACACCTGAAACTTCTCCTCTAGTTCTGATAGTGACTCCGCAATTAGGGCAAGGTCATCAGCATAGAGGAGCTCCCAGGGGCAACCTGTCTTGAACTCCTCTGTGATTGCCTGGAGGACTATGGTAAATAATAGGGGGCTGAGGACGGAACCTTGGTGGACCCCTACCTCTACCCGGAATTCATTGCTGTACTCATTTCCAACCCTCACCTTACTGGCCGCATCTCTGTACATGGCTCGCACAGCTCTCACTAGCCATTCTTCTATCCCAAGTTTCCTCATTGACCACCAGATAAGGGATCGGGGGACCCTGTCAAAGGCTTTCTCCATGTCAACGAAAGCCAGGTACAGAGGTTTATCCTTGGCTAGGTATTTCTCTTGCAACTGTCTCACTAGAAATAAGGCATCAGTAGTGCTTTTACCTGGCACGAACCCAAACTGCATCTCATCTAAATTGATTCGCTCCCTAATTAGTTGGGCTATGACCCTCTCTGTAACTTTCATAACCTGATCTAACAGCTTGAATGTGAGATAGATATATATATATTCTCCTGGATGGTATAATAATAGATTTGAACACAAATCTTAGAATTTGTAGTTCAACATTTCCTCCATTTGGTCATTTCAATTTATTTTGTGCAAGATCAGTAAAATTTTGTTTCAAAGTAATAGATGTGAAGGACCAGTTTTCTTTCCAGCCAGACCAGAAATTAGACTTAGGCATTAGCCTGAATCATTCCTGAAGAGTTCTAGAGATCATCATCATCATTTAATGTCCATCTTCCATGCATACATGGGTAAGATGGTTGATAGGAGCCAACCAGGTAGAAGACTACTCTACCTGGTCTATTGACTACTTCACCCACCCATTTCACTGCCCTTATAAGTCAACTTATTTACTTACCTTTACACAAATAGGTATCACTGAAGAATGTTGAGAAAAAACTTTAATCCAAGCAGCTCGATAGCTAGATTCTTTCCATGATATCAGTGATTCTAAAAATTAAAAAACAAATAAATTTAAATTAGCAATATAAATGAAGAAAGTATTAATATTAAGTTTAACCATTTTGTTACCATATTTCTGTTGAAATACCTTACTTTTGTTTCAATTAATTCTGAAATAATGAAGAATTTAGTAAAATAACTTTATTATTAAGCTGGTGTTTAGAATATGAATTAACACGGAATTTTGATGGAAGATTTTAAAGTTAGGTCACTTGAATCCTTTTGTTTTCATAATTCCATTCAAATCTAGTGCCTTTGTTTCAATTGATTTTGAAAATAATGAAGAATTTAGTAAAATAACTTTGTCATAATTAACTGGTGTTTGGAACATATATTAACATGAAATTTTGAAGGAAGATTTTAATTTAAATCACTTTAAACAGGAAATTACTATCATGGAAACAAGGGCATTTTCAAGCAGTCATATCAAAAGTGTTGTGTGGCTTTTAAGAGCAATGGAGATAGTGCATAGTGGCACTAAAACTGGTAAAGTGAAATTTATTCTCAGTCCACTCTGCAGAGTAGTTGGTGTTAGGAAGAGCATCCAGCCATAAAACCCCTGCCAAAACAGACACAGTAGGCTGGGGTAGTCTTCTACCTAGTTGGCGCCTGTCAACTGTCCTATCTATGCATGCATGGAAGATGGATGTTAAACAATGATGATAATGATGATGATGATGGAAAGTTTTGAGGTGGGGTGTTGGTGTGTACCAAGATTCCTTCCTCAGTTCCTAAGTTATTAAAACTATAGAAAGGAGTGTGGTGCTGAATGAATGTCCCAAACTTTTTGATGAACTGCTTTTATCTGAGGGTAAATCTGAGAGTTAACCCTCTTGTTACTATCAATATTTTGAAAGGCATAAACTTTTCTTCAACTAATTTTGAAAAGAATGAAGTAACTAGTAAAGTAACATTGTTATTATTAAGTTGCTGTTTGGAATTAACATAAAATTTTGATAGAAGGTTTTAAATTAGATCACTTTAAAAAGAGAATTTGTATTATAGAACCAAGATTGATTTGAGAAGGGTTGGTATGAAAAGGGAGTAACAGGCATAACCTTCTCACTGTTTGATGATAAAATCATTATCATCATCATCATTTAACGTCCATTTTCCATGCTGGCAGGAGTTGGACAGTTTGACAGGAGCTGACCAGCTGAGGGACTGTTCAGGCTCCCTGTCTGTTTTGGCATGGTTTTTACAGCTAGATTTCCTTCCTAATTCCAACCTGTTTACAGAGTGTATTCGGTGCTTTTGCACAGTACTGGTATGGGTGCCTTTTACATGGTACCAGCACCTACAAGCCTGCAAGATTAGGGATGCTCAGCTGGTTGCAAGGGCAACCACGCTTTTACTTAGCTTGGTATGTCTTTTCAAGCACAGCAAACTGCCAAGAGTCTGTCCCCTGTCGTCCCCTCTTTGAGTCCTAATGTCTGTAGATATTTTCTCACCACTTCGTCCCATGTTTTCTTGAGTCCACCCCTTCCACATGTCCCCTCTACAATTAGAGATCAGCACCTCTTGATGCATACCACTTATATAATACTACATGTGATAAAAAAAATACATATTATAAAATATTGAATAAAAGTTTGCCAATAGTTTCAGATTTTCTTCAGAAATATAATTGCCTTAAATTTAAAGATTTAAATATATTTGAAGAATTTTACATACTTGCTAATTTCTCCTCAAAGTCATGATCATTAGAAAAAGCAATTTCATTACTTAAAATTGTAATTCCACGATATCTGAAAAAAAAAAAAAAAATGAAAAGTTTTTAAGTGTGCATGCATGAATGTGTGTCTTTTATCTTTTATTTGTTTCAGTTATTAGATTGTGGCCATGATGAACACTGCCTTGAAAAATTTTTAGCTAAATGAATCGGCTCCAGGACTTGATGTTCTTTAAAGGCTGGTATTTATCCTATTGGTCTCCTTTGCTGGACCACTAAGTTACTCGCGTGCGTGTGCATGCGTGCACATGTGTGTGTGTGTGTGTGTAATAATAGTCTAATATACAAACAAGGAAACATGCAAAATACAACAAGAAGCAATTATATCAATATTAAAGTAAATATCAGTTCCCCTAGACATTGTGTTGTGTTTCAGTTAATAACTTAGTCTCCACAGTGGAAGAAAGAGTTGTGTATATATAACAATATTTTAAAAACAGTATTGGACTATTTCATGTTATTACCAGTGTTATAGTAAGACAGATACTTTACCAATTGCACTTTTTGCACAACAAATAAAATCTTAAAGCTCCTAGTTTTTAAGATGGTTGAGCTCTCATATTCTACACAACAAATGCAAAAGATCTATGCAAAAGCAGATTCCATGTTTGTAGTCTATAAAATTCTATAATATTGTCTTTGAGAGCACAAAAATGGTAATTCAAAAAATAACACACACAAATACATAATGTGTATGCAGCTCTGTGAGTGTTTGTGTAAATACTTATGCACGTGAGCGTATGTATGTACCTGCATGTGTATATAAGTATATATAAAATCATCTTTGTTTTAGGTCCACTTTTCCATGCTCACATGGGGTGGATGGAATTTGTTGAGACAGACTTTCTACAGCCAGATGTCCTCCTGTTGCCAACCCTCACCTGTTTCCAGACATATATCAGCATAATGGAAATAAAGAACATCACATGTATGAAGGTGACACTTGTTTACAACTATCACACAATGTCTTGAAAAAGGGACAGTAACACACACACATACGGCAAAAGAAGTTTTTGAAAAATGTTGATGTGTCTGCTATGTTAAATACTTATTCTGACCCAGAATACACTCATCAATACATACACATGCATACACACATTCATACATACATACATACATACATACATACATACATGCACACATATAATACATGCATACATATACACATAGATACATATATACATATATTTATATACATATATGGCTAACATTTGCCCTGTTTATAATTGTACTATATGTTACATATAAATAAATATATATATATATATATATATATATATATATATCATTTGTAAAAAAAACATAAATTCGAAAGAAGAACCACACTCTAAGATGTAGAGCAGTATATATTAAAAATGGGGAAGGCCAGTTTATGAGATTACCTTAGATTTGTCGTCCATAAAGGGTTTAACTTTTTAGTAGAAAGTGGGTTATACATCTTTAGATTGTATACCTGACTTTCTACTAAAAAATTAAAGAAATTGACGGAACGCTGAACTCCAGACTAAACAACTTAAACAACATTTATTTACTTGGTAAAACATACATATCTTTAGTTATACATCTTTAGAGGTGAGAATAACGAGCTGTCGAGTATAAGACCGAAAGATGTAGAGACAGCTTTAAACACACGTCCCTGCTCAATCGCTGGCCAGCAAGAAAGAGAATGAATTGAGCGGGAAACGCTTGCTTTATTAATTCCATGCATGCGTAAGACTACGCATGCGCAGGCGTTACTACAGAGCTCCCTCGCCAGAGCAGAAACGCACGATAAATTAAATCTGTTAGAACGCCTGAGGCAGGATAGCCACTGAAAAACCACCCACATACAGAACACAGCTATAGCAATTCCTGCGCCGCCGTCTTCATCAATGTACTCTATCTCGGTGTTTTGGGATTTTTCGCAGTCTATACTACAGACACTTTCACTTGTTCTGTGTTTTTCTTCTCACACACACACTTGTGCACTCATACATTTTCTTTCCTTTCGGGGAAAACAAACACTCAAGACTTTTACATCGCGTGATTCCAGTTTCCTGGACAGTTGTCATCACGGTTGTTTTGTCATTGTCATTTCATTTATACATTGCATGTTCTGTGTTTTTTCTCACACACACACTTGTGCACTCATACATTTTCTTTCCTTTCCGGGAAAACAAACTCTCAGACTTTTACATCGCGTGATTCCAGTTTGCTGGACAGTTGTCATCACGGTTGTTTTGTCATTGTCATTTCATTTATACGTTGCATGCATGTATTTCACAAGTGTACATTTCATTTCTTTGAATTTTCTTTGTGTGTGTTTGTACCACATCTTGTGGGTGGTTTTTCAGTGGCCATCCTGCCTCAGGCGTTCTAACAGATTTTATTTATCGTGCGTTTCCGCTCTGGCGAGGGAGCTCTGTAGTAACGCCTGCGCATGCGTAGTCTTACGCATGCGTAAAATTAAACAAGCAAGCGTTTCCCGCTCAATTCATTCTTTTTTTCTCGCTGGCCAGCGATTGAGCAAGGACGTGTGTTTAAAGCTGTCTCTACATCTTTCGGTCTTATACTCGACAGCTCGTTATTCTCACCTCTAAAGATGTATAACTAAAAGATATGTATGTTTTACCAAGTAAATAAATGTTGTTTGAGTTGTTTAGTCTGGAGTTCAGCGTTCCGTCTATTTCTTTAATTTTTTAGTAGAAAGTCAGGTATACAATCTAAAGATGTATAACCCACTTGGCGCACGACGCTGGTGGCAAAAAGGCTGTTTGGTGATGAGTGTTTGAAGAGGTACGCTTTTACAGAACGATTGACAGACAAATCTCTGTCCGACCATTAGCGAAAACCCCAAAGAAAAATTTTCTTAACCCAAGATGAAAGAACGACCGTATGAAATGAATGACAAGAGTTATTGTGTGGCATAAAAGATGTATGTGTAATGTGAGAGTGTGAAATGCGACATATAAAAACATAAAAAGCAGGCCGTAAATCCAGTCTGTTTTTCGTGAGTGGAAAAAATCCACTCTAACAGAGGCGAGAATAAAAACCGCGCTTGTTGAGTTGTGTTGACTATGGTTGGAGATGTTGGTAATACGTAGTTCAGTCTCCATGGCCGTATTTGTTCTTTAGTCGAGGTTCACCAGTTATAAGTTGGTAGTCCGTAGTTCATGCTGCGTTTTTTCTTCGTCGGGGGTCACCACTTTAGTAGAAAGTGGGTTATACATCTTTAGATTGTATACCTGACTTTCTACTATAAAATTAAAGAAATTGACAGAACGCTGAACTCCAGACTAAACAACTTAAACAACATTTATTTACTTGGTAAAACATACATATCTTTAGTTATACATCTTTAGAGGTGAGAATAATGAGCTGTCGAGTATAAGACCGAAAGATGTAGAGACAGCTTTAAACACACGTCCCTGCTCAATCGCTGACCAGCGAGAAAGAGAATGAATTGAGCGGGAAACGCTTGCTTTATTAATTCTACGCATGCGTAAGACTACGCATGCGCAGGCGTTACTACAACTTTATGGCATATCATCAGATCCCAAAAACCTGTTGGCCCAAGACCACTTAGAAACGTGGAGGAGGAAATGCCTCACGACTCAAAGGTAACAATTGGGGATTATCTCTCTTTGCTATTGGCTATCGACTTCCAGCTGTGCCACCATCAGGGGCCCACAAGATGGTGACACGGCGGGAAGTTGATAGCCAATTGTTACCTTTGAGTAGTGAGGCATTTCCTCCTCCACGTTTCTAAGAGGTCTTGGGCCAACAGGTTTTTGGGATCTGACAATATGCCATTAAAGTTAAACCTTTTATGGATGGGAAACCTAAGCTAATTCCATAAACTAGCCTTCCCCATTTTTAATGCATGTGCGTGCGTGCGTGCATGCGTGCGTACAAGGAGGTATCAGAAAGTTCCCGGACTAGTTATGTTTATTAAAACATCACTTATTTACCTAAGTTTTAACATAATCTTCTTCGAAATAATCACCTTGTGAAACAATACACCAATCCTAGTGTTCCTGTCACTTTTGGAATGCAGTCTGGAAGTCGTTTTCTGTAAGTGATTTGAAGATCATCTGCAAGCCGCTCTGAATCTCAACAATGGAGTTAAAACGGCGACCTTTGAACTTCATTTTGATCTTGGAGAAGAGATGGAAGTCTGCAGGTGCTAAATCTGGTGAATAGGGCAGGTGCAAAAGCAGTACCATGTTGTTTTTAGCGAGAAACACATGAGTGAGGAGAACTCAGTGACTGGGTGCATTGTCATCATGAAGAATCTAATTCTTCATGCTCCACATATCTGGTCACTTTTGTTGAATGTCCTTCCTCAAATGCTTCAAAATGTAGAACTTTCAATTAACAGTCTTGCCCCGGGGGATGAATACTCAATGCACAATACTGCAGATGTGGAAAAATTTATGAGCATGGTCTTCATTGAGCTGTGGCTCTGTCGTGCCTTCTTTGGTTGTAGAGAAGAAGGCCTCTTCCATTGTGATGACTGCTGCTTTGTCTCAGGGTCATACCGGCAGATCCAACTTTTATCACTGGTGATGATCCTTAACATGAAGGATGAGTCAACAGCAGCACACTGACAGAGGTCTTAACAGACTTTGATACAATGTTCTTTCTGCTCGTGGTCAGCAGACAGGGAAGAAACTTGGCAGAGACACACTGCATGTTCAATTCAGATGTCAGGATTGCCTGCATGAATGCATACAACAGACTAATAACACCAGCAATGCTGGTGATTGTCCTCTGAAGATCCTCATGCACAAGCTGATGAATTTTCTCCACATTTCTGGGGGTGATGCTCGTGGAAGGTCTTCGAGATTGCTCACCGTCCTCCAGGGATATTCTTCCACTTTTGAAGCAGCTGTGCCACTTGAAACATTGTGTACATTGCCTCATCACTGTAAACTTGCTGAAGCATGCTCAATGTCTCTGTAGCAGACTTCCCAAGTTTAATGCAAAATTTTACGTTGGCTGTTTGTTCCAACTTCCTGTTTATGGCAAAAATCTCAAACTACAGCATAAATGTGATTACAAAACACAAATTTCACAACTTGTAATGTCACTCAGCACACTCCCTCATGAAGGTCACTGCTAGCTCTCACTACACACACAACCATGTGCTGCCATCTGTTGGCATCATGCTACAGAACTAGTCCAGGAACTTTTTGATACCACTTCATATATATATATATATATATATATATATATATATATATATATATATATATATACACACACACACACATACATATATACAACTAAATTTACATACAAACATATATATACATATATATATATATATACATATACATACATATATGCATATACATACATGCATGCATGCATGCATGCAGACATACATACATACATACATACACACATACACATACATACATACATACATACATACATACATACATCCTTTATATATATACAGTTCAGTATTTAATGTTGAAAAAATATATACATATCTTTCTACTTGTTCTACAAAACCTTTCAATGCTTCAAAAACAAACTCATATTTAGAAATAATACATTTCTAAATCTCTCAGAGATATTTATGCAGTAGTGATACATCTCCCCCCTTGTAAACATAAGGACACAGGAAATGTGACAAGGCCGACAGGAAGCAGTGCAGCTTCCTACGTCTGAATAACAGTAGCATTATTCCCTTCATGGGACTGTCACATTAAGTTGACAACATACAACTACTTCAAACTCGTATTTGTTTACATATGACGTAATATATATATATGTATCAATCAATCAACTTCCAATATGATTGAACAACAAAATCACAGTATGGATTGTATTATTCATCCTTTTGATCACCAAATACAAAACGTGGTTCATAAGACTTCTGTTTAGGTGATTTTCCTGGCTCACCACCACATCCTTGTATGCCAATCCAACACATTTACAGCTGAATGGACTGAAGAAACGTGAAGTGAAGTGTTCTGCTCAAGAACACAATACACAGCTGGTCTGGAAATGAAGGCCACAATCTCATGATCTTGAGTACAACACATTAACCAGTAAGTCACTATCCTTCACTTATTTACATAGATACATATGCACACACACACACACACACACACACACACACACACACACACACACACACATATATATATATATATATTGAAAAAAAAGTCGTCAGAATTTTGGAATAACTTCTTTCATTTATTTTATACATATATTAGTGCTTTGCTTTCATTTGTCTTTCGAACTTGTCAAATATAATTCTGTGAAAATACAGAGATCTTGCTTATTTATATAAAACAGGTGTTTTGGGGGGTTTTGTTTATAACAGAACATTATTTTGTTTTTTTGTTTTTTTGGGGTGAGGCTTTGGAGACAATGGAAGATGTATAAGCAGATAGATAGATAGACAGGTAGATAGAGAGATAGATAGATAGACTGATAGTCAGACAGATAGAGAGATGGATTGGTAAAAGAGAGAGAGAAGGGCCATTGTATTGAAATGGTCTTTTTAAGGAGTGTCAAAAAAATAAATAAATAAATAAATAAGGGTAAAAGCTTGTTTACTACTTACTCTATTGTTTTGAGAGGGTTTCTAGGGATGGTAAAAGAAGGAAGAAAAGAAAAAAGAAAGAAGAGAGAAGAAAAAATAGAGAATAATAAATCCTATTTAGAATATATTCCTGTCATACATTCATTTATTTATTTATTTTTGGTAAGGTGTAGTTCTGCATGAGAGTATCATCATCATCATCATCATCATCGTTTAACGTCCGCTTTCCATGCTAGCATGGGTTGGACGATTTGACTGAGGACTGGTGAAACCGGATGGCAACACCAGGCTCCAGTCTGATTTGGCAGAGTTTCTACAGCTGGATGCCCTTCCTAACGCCAACCACTCAGAGAGTGTAGTGGGTGCTGTTACGTGTCACCCGCACGAAAATGGCCACGCTCGAAATGGTGTCTTTTATGTGCCACCCGCACATAAAAGTATATTAGTATAATATTTGTAAATTTGAAAAATCAATTAGTAAAAATAACTATATATATCATATCACATATATATACATATATATACATACAAAACGTATTCCTTGTTTTTCTTTTTTCTCTTTCAAACATTTAACTTCGGGGAAAATTTTATGAAGAGTAGTTCCATTGCCTTTTGGTATTGTGGATCGTCCCGTGTACATTTATAAAAGGGAAAGATTTTGAACTTTCCGTCTCCGCATATTTCAAGATGTTTACTCAATGGAATCATTCTTAGTTCTTCTTGTCGGATATGTTGCCTGTGAATTCTTGCACGTTGGCAGAGTGAGTTATTCGTTTCGCCAATGTAATTTTCTTTACAGTTTGGACAGGTGATGCAGTATATGAGATTTTGTGTTTTGCAGTTCATATCTGCATTTATTTTAAAAATAGATCCGTTCTTGAATTTTATGCGGGAACCACTTTCTATGTATTTGTAGTTGTTGGTATTGTTACACGTTCCACATCTCCTATCACCACATTCTTTTACTATGAATTCTGGTTTAGTCTCTGATCTGAATTCTGCCCTTGTGAGGTGTTTTTTACGGTTTTTTGGCTGGCATCTGCTATTCCGTATATATATATATATATATATATATATATATATTATTTTGTTTAAAAGAGTTCCAACACTGTCTGTTTTTTATGTTTTATTTATATTCCTGCAGAACCAATGTGGGATATAGAATATGGAATATACAATATATAATATAAAATAAAATAAAAATGGATGACACCATGAAATAAAGTATTGAATGTAGATGAAATATTGAGTGTTCAATATAAAGGATCAAATATATAAATATATAAAGGCGACTCGAGTTTCAGGGTTATTTCCCTTCGTCATGGCCGGTATGACAGACTTTAACAGACTGTACATTCAATACTTTATTTCATGGTGCCATCCATTTTTATTTTATTTTATATTATATATTGTATATTCCATATTCTATATCCCACATTGGTTTTGCAGGAATATAAATAAAACATAAAAAACAGACAGTGTTGGAACTCTTTTAAACAAAATAATATATTCCTCTATACACAATCATACAAAAAAAAACCCTTTTTTGTATTTATTTTTACTCGCATATATATATATATATATATATATATATGTGTGCACATATTTCATACACACTCACATACGTAATTCAAGGGCCATGAGTTTTGTACATTGGCACTTACCAAATATCAAAAGTTTGTAAGTGCCAATGAATGAATCTCTCAGCCTTTGAGTCACTTTCTAAGTTCTGCTGATCTTTAATAATCCTGCTTGTCATTACGTTACTTAGCCCGTTGGTAATGATTTCACATGATTAGAGTAAAAGACAGAGAAAGAAAAGGAGAGAGAAAAAGAGGGAGAGAGAAAAAGAGGGAGAGAGAAGCATCCATGACGTGAGGTAAAGGGAATGTAATTGTAATGCTTCCCCGTGATTAGTTGAAGGGAAAGAGAGGAGAAAGAAAAAGGAGAAAGAAAAAGGATAAGGTGAAGAGCGAGACAGAAAAAGAGAGAAAGAAACATTCATGACATGAGGTAGGAGGAACGTAATATTTATTATGTTGTTAATAAAGCTAGTTGAAGGTAGAGGAGGAAAGTTAAAAATATAATTTTAGCAGAGGGGTGATGTTCTGATGGTGAGGTTAAAGAAAGGCAGAGAAAGCGGAGGGAGAGAGTGGAGAGGAGAGAGAGAAAGTGCAATTCCATGAAATATTCACACTTATTTATGTGGCAGATATATGCAATTTCACTAAAAGTTGTACGGGATATTTTTTTTTAAGAGTGAATATTTATTTTATGAGTGCCGTGTATTAAGTCTATAAAATTGTGCATAAAGTATCTACAGTGTATATATAAAGTGCATTAAGCAATCATTGTATCCAATTTCTTTCACGTTTCAATGAGTAGCAGATGAGTGACTTTCATTTCATACACACACAACACTGGCTATGCTATCAGGTATTTTGGATAAAGTTTTCAGGAATAACCCAATAGGTTTACCATTAATTGTGAAATATTCATGGATCCTGCTAGTTAAATATAAAATATATATAGGTGCGTATGTGTGGCAAGAAGCATGTCTGGTACTGTAGCCTTAGGTCAACTAAAGCCTTGTGAGTGGATTTCGTAGAAGGAAACTAAAAGAAGACCATCATATACGTACAGGGTGCAGTGAATAAATTGTCATCTAAATTATGCAAAAATGAAAATAGCACTGACATCTCATTTTAACAGATATATTTATCAAAATTACATGAAAATATCTTGAAATACTAAAGAGTAAATTTATTCTATAAAATCATCATTGGCTTCAACCATGGCCTCTAGACAGCTTCGGGATCTTCTGCAACTCTTCTAGATGGTCTCCTTGTTTAAGTTGGTGAGTGCTGCCATAATCCTTGCCTTCAAGGAGTTTTGTTGGTTTCTCACTCAACTGCACTCCACACATGTTTTGGGGATACAGCAAAACAACAGTTGTTCTGTGTGTTAACCATCTGATCCTTGCAGAAATTTTTCTCATCTGAGAAAAACCAAAGCATGTTCAATTGGAGGGGATGCTTGAGTTTATTCAAAAGCTTCATAGCACAGTCTTTCCTCTTGTCCTTTCATGGCTTGGGATAAAAATTGGTCCTTTCTCATCTTGTATGAGGAATACTGAATGTCTTTATGCACTACCTGCCTGATAAGAAACTCAGGCACTCCCATGTCCCTGGCGATGGACCTCATTGACTTGGAGGGATCATTGTCAATCATGGCCTGGATCTCACCAACAAATTCAAGAGTTCTTTCTTTTCTTATCAGAATAACCAGAGTGTGTTTTCCGAACTCCTGTACCTTTGTAATCACCATTAGACTCATCCAACTCTTTCCAAATCCTCTGCACTGTCCTCAGATTGACACCCAAGCACTCTGAAATGTTCATATTGGAGCTTCCAGCATAAATGCCAAGCAGTACAGCATGTCATTTCCAAGTTTCTGGTAGAGTGAATTGCATCATGGTGCTGTTTTTTCCGAACTCCTGTACCTTTGTAATCACCATTAGACTCATCCAACTCTTTCCAAATCCTCTGCACTGTCCTCAGATTGACACCCAAGCACTCTGAAATGTTCATATTGGAGCTTCCAGCATAAATGCCAAGCAGTACAGCATGTCATTTCCAAGTTTCTGGTAGAGTGAATTGCATCATGGTGCTGTTTTTCTCACAGACAGTGCCCAACTGACCTTACTATGTTGTGTAGTTGACAAAATCAGAAACAAACAGTGCGCAAGTGCAAAATTGAAAATATAAAACGGTGACAATTTACCCATCGCACCCTGTATGTGTGTGTGTCTTTGTGTCTGTGTTTGTCCCACTACCCACCCCCACCGTAGTCTGACCACCAATGTTGGTGTGTTTAACCTCCTGAAAGAATAAGTCCTGGGGTCAATTTCTTTGACTAGAACCCTTCAAGGCAATGCTCTAGCATGGTCACAGTCAGATGACTGAAACGAGTAAAAGGCTAAAAGACTCATATATTCATGCTTGAGTTTTATAATCCTCTTTCTAGTATCAAACCTATATATATATATATATATATATATATATATATATATATATATATATATATATATATATATACATATATATATATATATATATATACAGATAGATAGATAGATGGATAGATGTATGTGTGTGTGTGTGCATTAAATAAATAGGTAGGTAGAGAGAGAGAGAGATAAGTAGGTAGATAGACGGATAGATAGATATATAGATAGATAGATAGATAGATACACAAGACAGTCAGAAAGGCAGATAACATAGTTTACTTAAGCCAGCCCACAGCCTTTTCTCTCGAATGACAGGCTAATGGACCGGCTTAGCCACAGGTTAATTAAGACACTGTATTTCTGTGAACATAAGTTTTATTTTATTGTGTCTAGGAAGAGTCATAAAGCCAATATTATTAACACATGCACTGGTTTAATCCCATTCCTTATTATTAGTCAATTGGTTAAATATCCAACAAACCGATTGCTTGTTTAATTTAGTTAATCGGTAAGCCATTTGTTTTGCTTTTGTTTGTCAAAGTTCATTCATTGATACTTCCAACCTTTTCAACGAGTTTTTTTGTTTAGATCAGTTTGAAACAAAAAAGTTTTGCATCATAGAACCAGTGGCAGTCACAGGTGGGTCAGTACCAAGAGGCTAAACTTATGCCCTCTGTTGGGTATTGAATATTTTTTCTCTGGCTCGTTACCCAACAATGGTGTGTGTGTATTTATAGTTTCATGATGCATTTCACTGATGCTCTGGCATGTATCATCAATAATGTTTCTTGAGGTCTCAGGTTTCATGTTTTTAACGTGCATGTATAAGTGCGCGCGCGCACGTGTATAAATCAGCAGCAGTTCCAAGTTGGCTCAAGAGCCGAAAGTTTGGTACATATCACTTATTAAAATGAGAAGAGTCACGTACGAAAACTCTCGACCTTTGAATCACACTTCATGTGTGTGTATATAGGCCACCGGCCATTAGGGTCTGACGAGACGTATGACCCTGGGTAACTTTGTGAACCAGCCATAGCTTTCTTTCTCCAAATATATATATTGCCTTCTACTATAGCCTGGGGACGACCAAAGTCATGTGAGTGCATTTGGAAGACGTCCCCCACCACCATCGCTTGACAACCAATGTTGGTGTATTTACGTTCCCGTAACTTAACAGTTCGGCAAAAGAAATCGATAGAATAAGTTCTAGGCTTACAAAGAATAATCCTGGGTCGATTTGTTCGACTAAATGCAGTGCTCCAGCATGGCTGCAGTCACATGACTGAAACAGGTAAAACAATAAAAAAATACAAACACACACACACACACACCAGATATTTGCTTTTTCTTTTTAACGAAACGTCGAGTCGTCGATGATCAGGAAGAAATATAAGAGTGTAATGAAAATAAAAATTAAAAAATATTCAGGGATGCACAAAATATACACTCGGTTTAAAATTTACATAAACATGTATGCGTGCGTGTGTGTTTGTGCTTTTCTGTACTTGCGTTAGTGTGTGTGTGTGTGTGTGTGTGTGTATGTATGTATGTATATAAAAGTACAATGTTTACCTGTCAGTTTTCCCATCGAAGATGTTCATATTTACCGGTTGATATGTTATATAAGTTAGAATGGACTGGGTGTATAAATGTGTTGTCACTGGAACACAAGTGTATCGATTGGCAAGTAGTGTCCTTTTAGAAGTACATCGAAGAAAACCTTTTATAAATATCTGAAATATATACAAACACATTCAAACATAAGTATATATGTAATTACAAAATAATATAATTATTTCATAAAAATTCATAAGGAAAACAGGATCGACCAGAAAAAATGCATGAACAAACAAATTAATGTTATTGAAAGTGATTATGAAATTATATTTGGTAATGGGAGGTGGAGACCAGGGAATAAGTATGAAAATGTACCGTTTATTTAATGTTTGGTTGCTCGTTGCAGTTGCTGTCATTAAAAGTTCGATAGAAGATTTTAATGTTATTAAGAGCACCGGATTAATGTACATACCAGTATTTAGTTTAATACGTTATATATATTCTAACCCACTCTTGATCAATTTGGCTCTTTATCCCTCCGATGTACGATGGATATTGATAATCTGAAGTTCAAGTAATCTACTGGAATTAAAATCATTCTCTTTTATCATTTCCTTAGCAAAGAACATAATCGAATTATTTGTGTAAGATTGCAAAATAAATATAAATACCATTGAAAAAGTATTGTTAAATTATGATTGTTGATTATGTTATCTGTATCTAAGATAACGTATGAAGTTATATAATGAACGTAAGTCATATATATTGTAGAGTGCCCTATATGTGTGTGTGTGTGTGTGTGTGTGTGTGTGAATAGATACACAGAAAGAAAAAAATATCCTTACTATGTGCGAAAGTATGCACGTACTTTTCTGTGTGTTAATGTAAGTTTGTGTGTATGTGAATAGATACACAGAAAGATAAAATATCCTTACTATGTGCGAATGTATGCACGTACTTTTCTCTGTGTGTTAATGTAAGTTTTTGTGTGTGTGTGTGTGTGTGTGTGCATGAAAAATCCAACAAACTAGGGATATTAATTCAATTACAATCTCTTACAAAAAAAAAAAATCTGAAATGTTATCGCACCTGATAAAGTGTGTGAAGCAGCAACAGGTCTAAACTAAATAAACTAACATGAATCTCAAATTTATATAGAAGAAATTCAAGTTCACAAAAATTTATTCTTGAAGTGCCTCTATTTAAATCAGAAAATGGGTTTCCCAGAAAGTGAAGAATTACGTGGAAAAAAAACCCACACCTATATCTTTTTCTGGGTCACCTAACAGTTTAACGTGGACGAAAAATATTTGTTGTCGTCTTTCTGTCGATCTCTTCCTCTCTCTCTCTCTCTCTCTCCTCTTTATTGCTTATACATTCATTTGTTATTTCATTGTGGTGCAAGTATACATTTCTAACATTGCTCCAGGTCCAATAAATATTTTGGGAAATTACAGTCGATTAAAGTTCCCTCATTATATAACTATTATCTCCTTTATCAACCCATGTGGAATTTTAGCTTAACAATCTGAACCGAAAAAATACTACATGACACACGTTACATTGCTCTTAAGTTTTAGCTTTTCTTGCCAAAATGGGAAAAAAAAGTTGGGATTGGCTGAATCGGTGGCGACATTGGTATTCCCTGACATACTGAATTACGTCAAATTATGATCAACATGTTGCTTATCGAGAAACGGACGTAAAAAAAGTGATTATTGTTAATAAAAACACCACCATCTCTACTACTACTGTTACTATTACTACATCGTCATCATCGTTTTCCTTGTCATCGTCATTAAGTATTTCAAGCACCACTTGAAGAGGATGGTCATACTGGCGAAGGAAAAGAAGTCTTTTGGAAAGTTGTGTAAAAATGCTAAGCATGGACTGTACGAATAGGTCTCCTGTAAATCTATGCCTGTATAATGTGGAGGAATATTGGACAGGACCCTGGACAATATACAGGGCCGGATTAAGATCCACAGATGCCCTAAGCACTTAAAAGATTTTTGTGTCCCCGTATATATACATACACGAGCGGGTGCTGAAAAGTTCTTGGCTTTAAGGGTGTCGCGAATGTCCAACCTTCCGAGTTCTTTTACATGACTTAAGAAACTGAAAGATCGCTGCAATACACATGTGAATCTGAGAGGGGAATATGTTGAATAAAATCATTATTAACTGATCCTCTTATATTTTCTTTTACCCAAAGCCAGGAACTTTTCAGCACTCCCTCGTATATATTTAATCCAAAATTTAAACAATAATAAACCATAAAATAAATATTTATTTTTCAAGATGAAGCAAAACTAACAGTTAGATGGAAAATAATGTTAATTTTTGTACACTTCCACTTTATTTAAATTTGAAAAAGATTTTCTTACTTTTTTATTAATTACAAAGTCTTTGATCAGATCCTCCCTATGACACTATAAACACTGAAAATATATTTCCAATCATATAAACCAGCTCAAATATTAATTTAACAAGTTTAAAATGATTTCTTTTGTGCTGTAAACTATTTATCACTTCTGTGGTGCACTCCTTCCCATGATTCCCCAAGCATGTACTTATTTTGCATAATGGTTAATCCACTACTAGCGGCACAGGTCAGTTTAGGGAGTGGAGCAATCCCTACTTGGCCCTAGGTGGATGTTCTCTGTGGTTAAAGATATTCACACAGTCACATCATGTGCCCTCTCATAAATATTATGTCTTTATGTGTGAGGCTGGTTTTGTGGTCATTCCATCCACATGGTTTTGGATTCTGTTCCACCTTGTGGCATCTTAGGCATATGTCTTCTGCAATTCTGGGTCAATGCAATGCCTGGTGAGTGAATTAGTTTAATGAATTCTGTAGGAAGTTCGTTGTACATGTATATACATATATGTGTGTTGTAGATTTGAAACCAAATTGGCAAATTCCCAAGTTAAAATCACAGCTTAATAATAGCCTTTTCATGTGATCAGCTGGGTTATGGATCAATCAGCTTTGAGACTTTATATGATTTAACTTTCTAGAATGTCCCATTACACAGCTTATAAATAGGCATACTTTTAGTACCAACTTTGCAGAGTATCGAAGACCAGGCAAAATGCATCTCCACTCTTGCCAGGCATATTATGCAGAGGCTGGCTGATTCATTTCACATGTCTCAGCTCTCATCTCAGTTTGTGGATGGTTGCAGCTAAGCTAAGCTCATTCTCATTTTGCTACTTTTAACAGTTGTAGTGACCCTTGGTGGCTACAACGGCAAGCAAAATGGAAAAGGGATGTAACAAGAGTAATCTTCCTCAAGCTTCTAGAATGTTCGAGATTTTAGTAGAAAGTGGGTTATACATCTTTAGATTGTATACCTGACGTGTAGGATGCATATAGATAAGGTCCATAGATAAGGTCCATAGACAAGGATCTGACTATTGGAAGTTGAACAAGTCCTTATTGGATTGTGAAACTTACCCTAGCCAGATTAAGGTGTTAGTTATGAGGGCACTAACTGGCACTGTGTTAAATAACTGGTGGTGGGGTGCCCTCAAAAGAGCCGTTCTTATTGAGTTGATTAGATTTTTCAAGCAGTTAAGTTTAGAGTAGAAAGGGAATTAGTTAAGGCGTTAGAAGAGGTGCTGAGAGTGGGCTCTGCACTCCAAGTTTTGGCGGTGAGATCGGCCTTGGACTGACACCTCAATGCCAAGCACGAAGGATGCAGAGTCCGGGCTAAAGTACGTGCACTGGATCACAAGGGTATCAACGTTACTGGGTGGTCTCGCTCAGTAGAAACCCAATGTGGCGTGGATGCTATGATAAGGTCTGTGGTTAATGAACTTAGACAGGAGATCGAAGGACAGGAGGAGATGTGCAAGGCCTTTCATGAGCACTTTGCTGTGTTGTTCAGAAGGAGCGGGATGCTGGACCATGGGGATTTCCTGGCCAGTGGCCCGTGTCTTTCAACATGTAACACTGAGCGCTGTGAAAGGCCAATCACGGCTGAGGAGGTCATAGAGGTGCTTTCCGAGTACCCCAGGGACAAGTTGCTGGGATTGGATGGTCTACCTTACAAATTTTATAAAAGTACGCCAGACTTATTTGGGAACATATTGGCTAGTGTTTACACAAAGTGGCAGCAGAATGGGAGAATTCCCAAACCTGTGAGCCGAGGAGTCATGATACTTATCAAGAAGGACCCGAGCAAGGGGGATAACGTAAATAATTTTTGGCCCATAACTCTACTAAACACAGAGTTAAAGATTTTGGCCAAGGTGTTAGCCAAGAGAATGAAGATTGTTGTAGACCACATGGTGGGAGAGGCACAGACATGTGCCGTCCCAGGTAGGACGATATTCGACAACCTTCATCTCATACGCTACACCATAGAGAGGGTAGGTAAAGTTCCTGGCAAGGGTGGGGCACTGGTGAATTTAGACCAGTCTAAGGCATTTGATAGGGTCAACCATTGGTAGTTGGCAGCGGTCCTCCGGGTGGTTGGACTGGGCCCGACTTTCTGAGGCTGGATCGATGCTTTATATTGCAATATTGAATCTGTAGTCCGGGTGAATGGTTCTTCTCAAGCCTATCCATGATTGAACGTTCGGTTCGCCAGGGTTACCCCTTGTCCCCGCTCCTGCATGTATTGGCTCTTGAACCACTGCTGCGGAGATTGGGGATGATGGGAGGAGACCCACGTGATTTATATTATGGTAGAAGTGTGATGGCATATGCAGATGATGTTACTATCATCGTATCTGATGAAGGGCAGCTACCTTGTGTAGAAGATGTATCAAAGGATACGAAGTGGTGGCAAGGGCAAAAATTAACCAGGAAAAATCAGTAGGCTTGCAACTTGGTACCTGGCGTGGCAAGTGGATGCCTCCCAACAGCATCGTTGGACACTGGATGGAAGGCCTGGTTAAATTGCTTGGAATCTGGTTTGCATCAGATCTCCAGGTGGAGAAGAACTAGAGTGAGGTACCAAGTAAGGTGATGGCCATAACCCAGACCTGGTCTAGGAGGCCATTATCCTTGCTAGGGAAGACTGAGGTTGCACAGGTGTTTATAGCATCTGTGATAAACCATCGCCTGACTATCGTGCCTTGCCCTGGTTTGTGGCTGACCAAGATGGAACGGATCCTTTTCCACATTTTGTGGAAGGGGAAACCACCACTTGTGAGGTGCTCCATCTGCTGCCAGAAACCATTAAAGGGTGGGTTGAGGATGCCTTGGCTGATGATGCACAAGCATGCGTTGAGGCTGAGACACCTCTGGCACTAACTAGATGGTGAGCAGGTGTGATCACCGCAGCATGCCAAGCAGCTTTTCCCACAATTGAAGTCCCTCTGGGACTTAGGTACATGGATCAAGTGGAGACCTAAGATGGGAAAATGGCAGAAAGAGTGCAGACAATCACTTACTCTGTTCTCCCAAGCGAGCAATACCAGCAGTGAGGTTACCATTGCGGATTTCTATAGAGGGTTGGTGGAGTTTAAGTCCAATGACATACTGGGGGAGACTTTAGGCTTTGATGATGAGCAACTGGTCAACCTATTCAGAAGGACATTCGGGCCAAGGTATCTAGATAATTCTCAGAAATCCTTGGCTTGGTTGTGCTACCAATCAGTCTTACCAGTTCGAGAGAGGTTGTCTAGACACGGTTTCAACCCCCCCCCCCCCACACACACACACATGTCCGAGGTGTGGGCACGTCAGTGAAATTGTCATTCACGCCTTCGTACACTGTGGGGAGTTGAAGGGGTTGATAGCCTATGTTGAACAACTGATGTTGGATGTGGAAGGAGTACAGCTCTCGACTGAGCCCATAGTTAAGATTGTACCGCCTCCCTCCCTGAACAAGGAAAGGAAGGCAGCCTTTCTCTGTGTAGTGGCCATACTGAAAGAGACAGTGTGGAGGACATGTACAAAAGCGATTGAGGTAGGCCACTTTATCTCTGGACAAGGGTTGGTAAGTTGGTTCAACTTCCACCATTTAAGGAAGATCCATCTGGAGAGAAAGTACCTGCCTCTCAGTGTGTATGAGAAAAGTTGGACAAATGTGGTAAGAAAGCTGAGTATGAATGGGGCCATGCTGGTGTAGCCAGTCAAATGGAAAAGAAGGAGGAAAACGTTTTCTTGCCCCCCAAAAAGGGGGAAAAAAGAAGAAAAATAGGGGGAAAAAAAACAAAGGTTCCAAATCGGGGGGTTGAAAATAAACCCGGAAAATATATATTTCAGTATTTTCTATTCATATACTTCACTAACATTAACTTCACTAACATTTTAAAACTCATACCATTTTTCATCACAGTTTTCATGTTTGTAACCCCAACACCACTACACCTTCCCCTGTAAGACTGTCTGCTGTTTGTCCCCGGCCCCTCCTTTTGTATTTTCTAAGTATGCCCTTATAGGCAATAAAGAAATTCATTCAGTGCCTGTTGATTCTTCAACATGCATTGGGTCAGGTCGCCACACTTTATGCCCGCTCGTGGTCCCGTTTGCCTTTCTTACTTGGAGACATGTGACTGCAACCAGAACATATTCATGTAATGTTATAAGCTTCCTTCAATTAACTTTGTATGTTAATGCATTACCTCCAATAATAAGTTATGACTTATTACAAGAGTCTCGTGAATTCTATTCTCTTGTTGTTATGAGCAAAACAGTGACTCCCTTTTCTCTCATACTGACTAAATTATAGTGTGTCATTAAGGCAACGTTACCACCAAAAATGATAACCCTGACACCATTATACAGTCATTCTAATGACTCTTTACTCAACCTAAGAGACAGTAACCACAGTCTGCAATTTGCAATAATGAACTCAGCAAGGTATATTTTCTCCACTTATAGCAGTTTATTTACAGAGCCTACTTAACCAACTATTTTGTAATAACTACAGAATTATACTTTCCAGTGTGTAAACTTTGTTGTTGCAGTTTTAATTCAAGACCAACATTAAAAATATTTTGTGTGGTGAAATGAAATTCTGTTAAATGTTCACAAGTATTATGCATTCATTATACACAGCCTGAACACAACTCAACCACTAGCATCTCACATCTTTCATTCTATGACCATTGTGATGATTGGTAATCAGTTCTTGTGAAATGTGTGTGTATATATGTATGCATGTGCATGAATATGCATAACTGTTGGCAGCCCATGGCTTGCCTTGAACAAAATGGGTGATGTGATGTTTATGTTGACATTGTGACCTGTGCTTTCAAAAACCTGATGGCATAAAGATCTTCTTTACTTGAAACACAAGATTGGTGACAGGAAGAGCATTATCTGGCCATATAATCAAAGGCAATGAGCTGGTAGAATCGTTAGCATACCGAGTGAAATGCTTAGTGGTATTTCGTCTGCCGCTACGTTCTGAATTCAAATTCCGCCAAGGTCAACTTTGCCTTTCATCCTTTCGAAGTCGATAAATTAAGTACCAGTTATGCACTGGAGTAGATGTATCGACTTAATCCCTTTGTCTGTCCTTGTTTGTCCCCTCTGTGTCTGGCCCCCTGTGAGCAGTAAAGAAATAAGAAATGTTAGCACACCAGGCAAAATGCTTAGCAGTATTTCGTCTGTCTTTATGTTCTGAGTTCAAATTCCGCTGAGGTTGACTTTGCTTTTCATCCGTTCAGGGTCAATAAATTAAGTACCAGTTGCGTACTGAAGTTAATCTAATCAACTGACCCTGCCTCCCCAAAAATTTCAGGCCTTGTGCTTAAAGTAGAAAAGAATATAATCCTGCTTCAAATATATCTTCATCTAAACCCATGCTTTCATGGAAAAATGAATGTTAAACAAATGAAAAAACAATACAGAATTATCGTTTTTATAAGGCTGGGATGGATCATATCTGAAAGCAGCTCCTGGTGTTGTGAAGAACGAATTTGCCTGTAGTCTATTTCTGAGAGCTATATTGTATTGGACATCTGTTTAATATAGCGTGCTAAACGTTGTTCTAGTGACTCAGCATTAAGTATTGCAGCATGCCTTAGCTGATCTTGGGAAAATCTCAACTCCTTTCTCTCTTGAGACTCCATTTGACGTGCTGCAGCATGCATCTGCTGACCCTGAGAAAGTCTCATCTCCTTTCCTTGTTGAGACACACGCCTTCGGTTTTCAGCAATCGTCCTCGCTTTATACGTGTTTCTGGCGAGAAACACGTCTTTTCTTTGGTGGCATAATTTTTCAATATTGTAAAAAAAAAATTATGAACATTGAAAAAATATATTGGGTTGTCTGGAAAGTTCGTGCCGATTTTTAAAGGAAAAAGAAAAAAAAATCAATAAATACTTGCCATTACATTTTTAATCAACCAAATATGAACCATTTTGTTACACAATGCGTCTCCATCTCTCTTTTAACTTGAAAATAACCTCTTCCCAGAATTGAGGTGGTTTCATGGCAAGTAAGTCGAAAGGTAAGCTACTATAAATCGGCACAAACTTTCCGGACAACCCAATACATTAATCTCTATTTTTGTATGCAGTGTAAATTAACGAAATATAAGCAAATGAACGAAATAGCACATGTATGGAACTGCTAATTTAACAGTAAATACCACAATAATTATTACAGAGAGACAAAGAATTTTATATTTTACCTTGCAATTGCTGCGATGATTATTAGCTGATTAATGGAACTGTAAATGTGTATTGTTTTAAAGGAAATGAAAATAAAATTTCATAGACACTGGCCAGCCCGCACTTCTATTTTTATCTTTTTTTTTTTATTACCCACAAGGGGCCAACAAAGAGGGGACGTACAATTACATTGGGGACACATAAAATATACAATTAAAATAAAATACAAAATAAATAAAACATATGATATAATGAAAGATGAATAAATGTAAAGATGGAAATGGTTTCACTTTTGACATGTAATACTTAAATAGTGGAGGAGATATTATGTTGCTGTGGGCTCGAACTATGCAAGAAGTTAAAAAAATTTTTAAACTAAAACACAACCGGGACCATAAGTAAGGCATGTGTAAAATTTGAATGAAATTGGTTGTGTAGTTCTGGAGTTTTAGGAATTCACACAGACACACAGACATACATTCTCATTTTATATATATATATATATATATATATATATATATATATATATATATATATATATATATATATATATATAGATTACTTGAAGTTTTTGATGATAAAGAGGAGGATATAACATAAGATAATGTGGAGGACAACTGGAGGCTCCTATGGAACAACCTGTTGAGGGCTACTGACCAGATTTGTGGCTGCTGCAAAGTCCCCTCTCAACCTAAGGTAACGTGGTGGTGGAACAATGTAGTTGACAGGGCCATTAGGGAAAAGAAACAGGCATATGGAAAGAATGGAAGTGTGTTGGTAGCAAGGAGCTGTATCAGATCGCCAAAAGGGAAGTTAGGAGACAGGTTTACTTACCCAGAGAGAAAGCAGATAAGAAAATATTTGCCAATGTTCTGCATCGTGAGAACCAGAGACTTGAAGTGTTTCATATTGCAAGACAGTGTGTGAGAGAGAATCATGATGTCATAGGAGAGAAATGTGTCCGCATGGATGATGGCTCAATTGCATTTATTTTCATACATGAAAGAGTCATATCTAATGACAGGTGTAGCAGCACCATAGTCAACTGCTACAAAGGTGAAGGTGACACTTTAGATACAAATAATTTGTTGAGGCGAGACGGTTACAACGTTAACGTGACCCCTCCGCTCAAAATCACAAAAAGGATGAAAAGTAGAACAATAAGGTATAAAACGTACTCAATTAAGAAAGGGAAAATAGACCACATGATGACAGCACAGGTGGAGAAGGTGCTGAGGCCAACCTGGCAAGAAATATCATATCTTGCCAGAGGGCCGAAATTTGGTGAAATAGAAGTGAGATTTAAACGAAGACATGGCAAAGAAGCATGCGGCAACATCATTGAAGGATGAAGAGCTTGTACTTCTACCCACATACCTGGGACGTAGAGCATCTCAAGTATGGGTAGAAGGAATTCCTCCAGAAATTGACGTAGCCTGGATAGCGGCTGCTGTTTTGGTCGAGACTGATGGCAAAATAGTAGTGCTCCAGGCAACTAAGTCAAAAAGTTCAAACTGGAAAGGCCAGGTCCTAAATATGATAGTGCAGGGTTCAAGTGAGGTGTTAGAAGAGATAGTGGAAACAATAACTCTTGATGAAGTTGTAATGAATGTAAGAGTGGAAGGCAGGATACCGCGCTGTTTCAAATGTGGTCAGAAGGACCACATAAGAGCGAAATGCCCTCCACTAGATAAAAGAGAGGAAGAAATGCAACCTCCACCAGACAAAAGAGTGGAGGAAGTACAAGAAGAAAGCAGTAAGGCGAAAACGCAGGAGAGGCCTCGGGAAGAACAGGAGGAGGAGGAACTGATTTCAGAAAAAGCGGAAGAATGGGAAAAGAGAAGAAAGAGAAGGAAGAGAAAAAAGGCAAGTCCAATACACTCAGAACTTCACACATCAACTACCCAAGGCCTGCCCGTACCCTCTATGTCCCACCCTCGCCCTGCAGACACCAAGCCTACCCATTCCCCTCCATCACAAAGACAAAAGAAGAGAGTACAGACAATGTTTCAACCCCCCCCCCTAGATGTTTTGTGTGTATAATTAATGACAAAGAACTGTTTGAAGAGGCTTTCGAATGGGATAATACAGAGCATGTTAGTACAGTAGATATGAACTATGTGCTACTATTATCGGCACAGCAAAGGATGTACATAGAGAGACATAATGTAGATTATGAAATGTGGGAAGTAAACCTTGATAGGGAGAAGCTACCACATTTTATTTGGTCTGACGATCTGACAGAGAGATTTGGGTTGGACATAATGGAGTATAGGGGAAAGGAAGCAAGTCGTGTTGTCTGATGGGGCGGGTAACACCATTTCCAGAGGTATCACATTGTTGGATCAGGTGATGAAAGTTGTGGAGAGGGTCACAGCCCAACTAATTAGGGAGAGAGTTAGTTTAGAGAAGATGTAGTTTGGGTTTGTGCCAGGGAAAAGTACCACTGATGTTATATTTCTGGTATAAGACAGCCGGAGGAGAAATTCCTAGCCAAAGATAAACCCATGTACTTGGCTTCTGTTGACATAAAGAAAGCCTTTCACAGAATCCCCCAATCTCTTATCTGGTGGTCAATGTAGAAACTAGGTATAGATGAGTAGTTGGTGATAGCTGTACAAGCCATGTACAGGGATGCTGTCAGTAAGGTGAGGGTTGGCAATGAGTATAGTGAAGAATTCTGGGTAGAAGTAGGGGTTCACCAAGGATCAGTCCTCAGACACTCTTATTCATCATAGTCCTCCAGGCAATAACAGAATTCATGACAGGCTGCCCCTGGGAGCTCCTCTATGCTGATGACCTTGCTCTAATAGCTGAGTCACTACCAGAACTAGAAATGAAGTTTCAGGTGTGGAAGCAAGATCAAGAATCGAAGGGCTTTAGAGTTAACCTAGCAAAAACCAAAGTCTTAGTAAGTAGGGAGGCAGACAAATCACAAATCCCTTCAGGTAGATGGCCCTGCTCGATCTGTAGAAAAGGTGTAGGTAGAAACTCCATAAGATGTACCTGGTATAAACTATGGACACATAAGATGTGCAGCAATATCAAAGGAAGGTTAACTGGGAAGATAGTTTTTGAATGTGGCAGATGCACAGGTACAATAAACCCTAAAGATGTACAGAAAACAGATTCCATCACATGCCAGGGAGAAAAACTACAAGTGGTTGATAGCTTCCATTACCTAGGTGACCAAGTCAGTAGCAGGGGTGGATGCTTTGAGAGCTTGGCTGCTAGAATAAGAATAGCCTGGGCAAAGTTCAGAGAGTTCGTAACTCTGCTGGTAACAAAGGGCCTCTCACTCAGAATGAAAGGCAGACAGTATGATGCATGTGTGTGAACAGCCATACTACACAGCAGTGAAACATGGGCTGTGATTACTGAAGACATGTGTAGGCTTGAAAGAAATGAAGCTAGTATGCTCCACTGGATGTGTAATGTGCATACACAAAAGAGTGTAAGCACCCTGAGAGAAAAACTGGACATAAGAAGCATCAGATATGGTGTACAAGAGACGACTGCACTGGTATGGTCATATGTTGCATATGGATGAGGACAGCTATGTGAAGAATTATCACACCCTAATAGTGGACGGAACCTGTTGAAGAGGTAGGCCCAGGAAGACATGGGATGAGATGGTGAAGCTTGACCTTTAAATGTTGGGCCTCACATAGGCAATGACAAGTGACTGAGACCTTTGGATATATGCTGTGCTTGAGAAGACCTGACAAGCCAAGTGAGATTGTAGCCGTAGCCAATGCCAGTGTCGCATTACTAGCCTGTTTAAAAGTATCCTTCAATCATTGGGCAAGATGCTCTGCTTGAGAAGACCTGTTGAGTCAAGTGAAATCGTAGTCACGGCCAATGCCAGTGCTGCCTGACTGGCACCTATGCCAGTGCCATGTAATAAGCACCATTCGAGCATGGCCAATGCCAGTACTGATGGCACATAAAAAGCGCCATTCAAGCATAGTCGATGCCAGTGCCACCTAACTGGCCCTAATGCTGGTGGCACATAAAAAGTACCCATTACACTCTCAGAGTGGTTGGCATTAGGAAGGGCATCCAGCTGTAGAAACCTTGCTAGACTAGGTTGGAGCCAGTCCTCCGTCAAACTATCCAACCCATGCCAGCATTGAAAGTGGATGTTAAACGATGATAATGATGATATTGATATATCTATATATATAAAAATGAGAATGTGTGTCTGTCTGTCTGTCTGTCTGTCTGTGTGAATCCCTAAAACTCGAGAACTACGCAACCAATTTCATTCAAATTTTACACATGCCTTACTTAGGGTTCCAGTTGTGTTTTAGTCAATAAAAATTATTAACTTCTTGCAGAGTTCGAACACACGGCAACATAATATCTCCTCCACTATTTAAGTATTACGTGTCAAAAGTGAAACAAAAACACTCATGTCAAATACTTTCACTTTAAAAATGAAACTATTCCACTAACTGAAACAATCACATTTCGATACTGTAGTGACAGATACTTTCACAGAGAGAGAAAGAGAGAAAGAGAGAGACAGAAAGAGAGAGAGAGAGAGAGATGTATATGTATACATATACATGTATATGTACACCATTTCGATACTGTAATGACAGATACTTTCAGAGAGAGAGAGAGAAAGAGAGAAAGAGAGAGAGAGAAAGAGAGAGAGAGAGAGAGAGAGAGAGAGAGAGAGAGAGAGAGAGAGAGAGAGATGTATATGTATACATATACATGTACACGTATATGTATATATATATATATATAGATCTATACATACATGTATATGTATACATATGTGTAGATGTATATATATATATAGATGTACATGTAATATGTACACATATGTACATATATACATGCATACAGATATCTATACATATATACACCCATCACACACACATACACATGCACACAAACACACACATTAGTCATTTGTTTTCTTATCCAAAACTACGTCAAAAGTACTGAATGGATCTTTATGAAATTTGGAATTTATATTCTTTGCATAACGGCCATAACTCCCATGAAAATTCATATATTTTTGATGTTGATGAAATTTTAACCCGAACATAACAGATGAGCATTATTTAGAAAATGATGTCACACGTTATCGAGGCTACCATTCTTTCTGGATGTGCAAAAGGGGATGACGTCTTTATTCCAAGAATTCCTCTTACTCCATCAGGAGCAGACATTCCTTTTACATTCAGAAGACTAGAATTCCCCCTTCGTGTGACTTTTGCCATGTCCATAAACAAATCTCAGGGTCAAACACTGTCTGTAGCTGGTCTTCTCTTGGAAGAGCCCTGCTTCTCACATGGACAACTGTATGTTGGCTGCTCAAGAGTGGGCAGCAAAAGAAACCTATTTGTATATGCTCCACAAGGGAAAACAAGGAACATAGTTTACAACGAGGTGTTATAATCACAACAGCAAGAAAGTATGTACATGATCACCTTCTTTTACGAAACTTCATTGACTTTCATATATTTATATTGATATACATATATATACGTGTTTGGGTGCGTGTGTGTATATACATCTCTATATATAAAGATGATGCGTAGTCTAGACGGCGTTTTTAGATTTCATTATTCTCTTTAACCCGGGCAACGCCGGGTATTTCTGCTAGTATATATATATATAGCTGATTATAATTCAAGTTGTGTCCTCATGAAGCACAAGTGTATGTTCACATTAATCAAGTGTGTGTATATATATATATATATATATATATATATATATATATAAAGATGTTTTATTCTGAATGAAATATCACAGACTGAAAATAGCTTGGTATATTTTTAATTCTATGTTACATGTGTTTCATTACAGGATAGGAACTACAAAAGTATACATGTAGGAAAATATATAAAATCTCTTAACAGTAATACAGTAATTCTTCAGAGAAAGATTTGAAAATAAACTCCTATCCTGTAATGAAACATGTATAATGTGGGATGAAAACTATACTAAATTTTTCCAGTCTTATGTTTTGATATATATATATTTCACTTAGGTATAGCTGATGAGTTCAAAACATAACCATTGTTTTTCCTGTGTCATCTGTTTTTATAACATGCATGCAGGTTTTTAAGCAGGTCTTTACAGTGTCCTCATAACCAAGCATTGGCAACAGAGCTAAGATGATCATAGAGGAGGACTTTAGGAAATTGCCTTCCATGCACACCATTTAGCCAACCTACTTCAGGCGTGCTTTGATAAAGAAACTCTATTTGCTTAGAATGTTACATTTGCAAAAAATTCTGCAATGGGGACTTTGTACTATCACTTGATGTTGCAAATTGAACATTCATGCATACACATATGTATCTATCTTTATCTTTTATCTTTTGCTTGTTTCATTCATTGGGCTGCAGCATACACAAACATAAAGACACACATGTATACATATATATGTATGCTTGGTATTTATGTATATATGTTTGGTATGTATGTATGTCATTATTCAGTTTATTTCAAGATTTCTTGCCAATAGAGAAAGAACTGGTTTCTAACCTAGATCCAAGGTTCCTTCATTGGAATTTCAACATCAACAACAGGATATTTTTGTTTGTTTGTTTGTATGTATGGATGTATGTATGCATGCATAGATGCATCATTAATGATTCCTAAAATTTTACAGCACCTTGGCTTCATGATGAATTATTAATGCTACATCTAATGAAAGAACACCAGACTTGTATAAGATCTGTAACTGCCAGTTGAGTAGTGACAATGATTTTTGTCATTATTATGTTTCTAATTCACCACCTTCAATCAGATTGCCTTGAATAAACATACACTTTATTAAATGTTGAGGGATTTCTAATCTAACAAGGAACCAGCAACCTGACAAGTGTTACTTCACAAAAAAATCCAACCTGAGCACTGTGAAGTATGGGCTGGTGATTCAGTAGAGATGTAAGGTCAAGATAATGCTTTAGTCTTACTGAAGACCAAACAACTTCTCTAGTGCTGGTGCAACAATAAAATACAATAAAGTACCCCCTTGATCCATCTCACCATCCACCTCTCCCTTGAACTTGCTCCTGGCATTTACTTTCAGAGTATACTGATAACAGCTTACCTTATTCTTCAATGTCAGGGACTCTCTTTTCCAGCATCACTCAATTGCCCATTGATGACGGGCAAATACAACCTGAAAATTCTTGTCTATGATGGTATGTGCAGTACATTTCTCTTTCGGGCTCTCTGAATCCTGTTTCAAACTCATGGCACATGGTGCCCCTACACCACCAAACATAACCTTGTCTTCACTAACTTTGACACTTCTTAGACAGCTGACTATATTCATGCCCATCACTGCATCAATTCCATCCACCACTTGGTCAATCACAAAGGCTTGCAGCCTTATTCTTGTTCCCTGCACACCACCATCCCCACTTCACAGTTCCTCTACATCTAATTTCTTTGCCATCAACTGCCTTTATACTACTCATCCTATCCTAATTTTTAGCCACCTTCAGGGTCACTAAAGTTGTTGTGTAGCCTATGTCCATAAAGGCTTTTAATACCTTCCCCTAAGTATTACCTTCACTGGACAACAACTGTACAGGCACTTCTACTTGTTTGCAGGGGTAGATAGCTTTGCAGCAGCCTCCCTTCGACAATTTTCCTGGTTTCAGTTACTGGCAATATGTCTGGCCTACTTACACTGGTAGCAGATTGGTTCAGGCTTCAGATCCCTGCAGTTCCTCACCATGTGCAGACCCTGACACCTAAAGCATTTTTCTCTTAAATGATTGCAGCTATTCCATGGAGGCTCTTCTCTCAAGGCCTACAGGCCTTCATAGTTGCCAGTGCCACAGCATTCTATCTAGCATTTCATGTTGACACATGGGCTTGAGCAATGAGTTCGTTCATGAACATCTTTTTGTTGCCCAGCAGTTGTTGCAGGCATACTGATATCTCGGGGAAACCATTCATGAATGCCAGTCACACTGCATTTCCTTGTAAATCCAGAGAGTGTAGCCAACCTCTGAATTTCTATTACATACATGTCTATCTGCTCTCCTGTCCACCTCACCTTTCCTAGTTTGGCTAAGGCAGCATATGACCCTTCTGTGAATGATTCTTTTAAGTGCTGTTCAATCTTCTCCACATCCAGTCAGTCCATTTTGAATACAATACCAACAAGTTTCCCTCCAAATACAGAACCATGAGACCTTCCACATCTTCAATGCCATGCAGCCTAGCCACCACTTTGATTATCTGAATCCAGGTGATAAGATCTCCTTCACCACAGAAGGGTCTGATAGCATCACTATTGGTCCTTATTTTTGTTGATATATTGTCCAGAAAAGGGAGAAAAAATACACAAAAGTCAAAATAGTTTGTGATATGGGGTAAAAGTGTAGCTCATCTACATTGCAGATCATGGAGGCACGTGGCTTAGTGGTTAGGGTGTTGGACTCATGATTGTAACATTGTGGTTTCAATTCCTGGACCAGGCAACGTGTTGTGTTTTTGAGCAAAACACTTCATGTTACTCCAACCCACTCAGCTGGCGAAAATTAGCAATTCTGTGATGGACCAGCATCCCATCCAGGTGTGGAATATACATGCCATGGAAGCTGGGAAAATGGCCCTTATGAGTCAGCATGACTTGAAAAGGTAACTTTACCTTTCTTTTTTACCTTGCAGATCCTCTCATAGCATTAATCCTTTCTTGATGGGATATATCTGTGACAGCCCTACCTGCCTAACCTCTGGCCAGAACATAGCAGCAAATTATCTGAACTCACATGACTACCATGTCTGTCCTGAGTGACAGTCTCAAAGCAAAAAAGGCCCACACCAGTTGTCCTTCTGCTCACATGACCTCCCTTGCTTCTGTCCTTCTGACGAGGTCTTTCAGCTATTTGTGTGATATAACTAACCCTATACTTCCAGCAGCCCCTCCCCTCCCCCACTCCCACAATAATAAAGAGCTAGCTGAGAAATGTAGAGGTCATTCCCATTAGAGGTAGATATGACAGAGAGAGAGAGAGAAAGGGAAATGACACAGCATGGCCACGGTACAGCAGTGATTGTAGTGTGTCAGAGACAGGAATCTCTGTCTCTAAGATTGGTCTCTGATGTAATTCAAGGTGTTTGTGTATAGCAGATGTAAGAGTGATGCTATCACAGACATGTAAGCAGTTCTTCGTCATGAAGCTGGCTTCAGCTTCATAGAATACCAGTAATTGATAAGGTTTGATGTGTTTCTGGCTCTAAAATGGAAGTAATGTTTGTGAGGTAGTTTTATCTATATTTTATATATGGGATGTCATGACTGGAATGCCTTTAAATCATAGAACTACTAGATCAGAATTGACCTTGTACTGTACAAGACTAAGGTTAGATAATAACTATTTTGAAGCACATGAACATAAAATTCATTATCTCTAAAAGTCTTAGTTTTTCTGGAAATCTGTGTGTGTGTGTGTGTGTGTGTGTGAGTGTGTGTGTGTGTGTGTGCGCGCACGTGCATGTGTATACATATGTGCTTGTGTGTATGATTTTCCATGTGTCTGTGATTATACATGTGAAGTATGAGGTAGTATCAAAAGGTTCCCAGATTAGTTCTGTAGTATGCCAACAGATGGCAGCACACAGTTGCATGCACAGTGAGAGCTAGCAGTGACCTTCATGAGGCAATGTGCTGAATGATATTGCTGTGTTTACTTTGCAAGTAGTGAAATTTGTGTTTTTGTAATCATGTGTATGCTGCAGTCTGTGATTTCATCATAGACAGGAACAAAGGACCAACATGAAGTTTTTCATTAAACTTGGGAAGTCAGCTAGAGAGATTGAGCATGCTTTGGCCAGCTTACAGTGACAAGGCAATGGGTCGTACATAATGTTTTGAGTGGCACAGGCACTTCAAAAGTGGAAGAACATCTCAGGAAGATGATGAACAATCTGGAAGACCTACCATGAGCATCACTCCCAGGAATGTGGTATTGTGTATCAAGAATTCATCACCCAGGGCCAAACCATCAATTGGGAGTTCTACTCTGACATTTTGAAGCATTTGAGGGAGGGCATTCAGTACAAGTGACCGAATCTGTGGAGTACATAGAATTGGATTCTTTACTGAGCTCTTCTCACTTGTGAGTTTCTCACCAAAACAATATGATGTCACTTCTACACCCACCCTATTCACCAGATTTAGCACCTGTGGACTTCTATCTCTTCCCTAAGATGAAAATACAGATCAAATACCATTGTCAAGATCCAGAGTAAATCACAGGTCTTTGACACACTCATGGAAAACAACTTCCAGGCCAGATTCCAAAAGTGGTAGGAACACTGGGACCGGTGTATTGCTGTGCAAGGTGACTATTTTGAAGGAGATGATGTTAAAACTTAGATAAGTTATTCTTTATTAAACATAGCTAGTCTGGGAACCTTTTGATACCACCCCGTAAATGCTATTTCTTCTGTGAACAAATTTTGGACCAATCTGGATTAGCAGAACAAAGCAAAAATGATTTTTAAAAAACCTGGAAAACACCAAGATAAGAATTTTCAACATAATTGAATAAAATCTATTAAATAATAAATAAATGAAGTTATTTTATTTGTAATTATAAAGATTTTCTCTTAACTGTTTCTAATTAAAAATTTATTATAATTCACCCCAATTCTGCCGGCTCACCTCAAAGATGGTGAGCTGGCAGAATTATTTGGTTCTTGGACAAAATTCTTAACAGCATTTCTTCTTGATCTTTACATTCTGAGTTCAAATCCTGCTTAGATGAAATTTGCCTCTCATTCTTTCAGGGTCAAAGATGGTGAGCTGGCAGAATTGTTAGCATGTAGGACAAAATGCTCAACAGAATTTCTTCTGACTCTTTACACTCTGAGTTCAAACCCTGTTGAGGTCAACTTTGCCTTACATTCTTTCAGGGTCGATAAAAATAAATACCAATCAAGTACTGACACCAATGTAATTAACTTGCCTTCTCCCCTCAAAATTTCTGGCCTAGAACCAAAATTAGAAAGCATTATAATTCACTTTTCCATTGCGCTCTTTCTTAGTGAATTTCACTGTTCAGAAAACTAATAACTTGTAAGATTTCTAAATTAATTAATTTCCAGTCCATCTATCTTCTCAACCCACTATTTCTAGCAGAGTCGTGAGGGTAGAGTCTTCAGGCTCCACCCTCACAAGGTCCAACCAGAAGCAACTGACATTAAACCTCCTGGCTCAATTATAAAACATGACCAGCTGACACTATCGATATTCAACCAACTCATTGTTGGTCAGCCACTAGGTCTCCTGCCAGTATTGACTTGGTTTGAAGAATGTATCTTGTGATTCTTTCCTGCAACATTCTTCTCACATATCTGTAGTA